>NC_030823.1:65462738-65768207 GCF_001704415.2 Capra hircus | reverse complement strand
GCTTCTTAAAACCAAACAAAAGTCTGTGTTAAATCATGGAAAGCCTTCAATATTACACAGAAAAGAAAATCTTTCCCCTCCTCTGGTCTTTCAGGTGTTCCATGCACTGGCCCCACCTTATCTGCCACGATTCTTTTCTTACCCTTTCCTGCTTTGGGACCATTACACACACTTCCTTCTCTTCTGTGGGCACTCTGCTACCTTTACATGGCTCATCCTCACTCGTCATTCAGATCTCAGCTCTAATGGTGCCTCCAGAGAAGATTGGTTTTGTTTTTTCCTTCCTTATACTATAAAAATATTACATCTGTAATGTTCAATATGGTGCTGGAGAAGACTCTCTTGAGAGTCCCTTGGACTGCAAGGAGATCCAACCAGACCATTCTAAAGGAGATCAGGCCTGGGTGTTCCTTGGAAGGACTGATGCTAAAGCTGAAACTCCAGTACTTTGGCCACCTCATGCGAAGAGTTGACTCATTGGGAGACTCTGATGCTGGGAGGGATTGGGGGCAGGAGGAGAAGGGGACGACAGAGGATGAGATGGCTGGATGGCATCACGGACTCGATGGACATGAGTTTGAGTGAACTCCGGGAGTTGGTGATGGACAGGAAGGCCTGGTGTGCTGCGATTCATGGGGTTGCAAAGAGTCGGACACGACTGAGCGACTGAACTGAACTGAACTGAACTGAATGTTCAATGTGTTTCTACTTAACATAATAAATGTTTATTAAAATTGTTGAGAAATACAAGGAAATCAGATTTATAACCTGCAGATAAGTAAGTGAGCTTAACTACAGTTATTCAGTCACCCTAGGAAAAACAGACTATAAGGAAATTCAAACCAGCCAATGTGAACTGAGTAGTTCAGAACCCATTTCTAGGTCAGGTTGTTATCCACAAAAGCAATGCATGCAAGATATGAACATTACATCAAGAAAATATAAGGTAACTATGATAAAAAAAAACCCACTCTCTTCTTATATATTTTTTCTCATCAAGTTGGTTTACTTGCAATATGACTTACTTTTTGGTTTCAGAACTTATGTCATTTTGTAAAATTAAAAACAATTATGATTTTTAAGTGGATATTACAATCCAGTGTTTTGTAATGTATACAGAGTAGCATTATGGAGAAAATGGTTTTAAAAATCACCTTAAATATGTGCTACAATAGAAGTACCAAATGGAGGTTCACAGAAATTTAAAATATGAGATGTCTTGGTTTTCTTATACAAATAATGCCCCCAAACCACCCGAGCACTAAATTTTTTTCTTCAAAAAAGTAACAGAATAGAAATAGAATAGACAACAAATAGAATAATGTACACTAAGAATATGAAGGACTATGGCAGCATCATTATTTGACATAATATGAATTTTGATAGGCACTGCTATAAGCATATTTACTTACTTTGGACATTCAACTTGATTTTGCCCAAGGCTGTACCAGCTGGATTCTGAGCCACACACATATAAGTACCAGCATCCTCTCTGACAGCTCTGGAAATCTGCAAGCCGCCATGGGGAAGAACTGCATGGCTTCTACCTACATCACAGTTAGAACAGGGTGAGAAGAATTTTTTCTTTTGTTAAAAAAATTATACTGACTTCTGAATTATAAAACTGAGTTGCCACGATTGTCTTGAGAGAAAGAGTACCTGAACTGATGACATTGATGCCTTCTTTTTGCCAAGTGATGAAAGGACTGGGTGTCCCTGTTGCTTCACAGGGTAATAAAATGGGATTGTTTAGAATGACGTCCAGCTCACTTGGCTGAGGCTGAATGACTGGAGCCTCTGTAAGAACCAATCAACAGAAATATTGCAAGAATGCTAGTTAGTGGCATAAATATCTACAGTAGCTGTGAGGTTAAACCTGTCTGAATTCATACTTCCAAAATATTAGTGATTTCATTGCCCAAGGGAAAAGTACATATCAGTCATATCACGTTGCTTTTTGAGTCTTGTTACTATAGCCAGTTTCCATTAGAAGAACTCCAGAGAAAAGACTAAAATCAGAAACAGATCGTAAAAATTCAACGAAAATAATTTAGAGGTTGTTCATTGTGGTTTGTCATCTGTATGCTTTCTTTAGTCTGCTGAAGAATATCTATCAGCTTTCATAGCCCCAAAATATTATTGTGGTTTATGACCCTAGACAGGACCATCTTTGAAGAAAAAACATGACTTAAAGAGATAACAACAAGATTTTAATGAATAAGTACCCTTTCATACCTTGGACATGAAGGCTCACGTGTCGATGTGCAGAACCAGCTGAATTCCTGGCAACACAAGTATATCTTCCAGCATGGCTTAGTTGAGTGGCAAGTATTTCAATTGCTCCTAAAAAGGAGAGAAGAATTTCATGCATAGGGCATCCCTCGTTTTCTGGTTTGATAAACCATGTCTCTCTGATTTTTGTGTTTCTGTCCCCCTGGCACGGGGGTCCTTGGCTTGTAGTCCTACTTGTATTCCCTGTGCCTACCTAGCACAGAACTTATAAAAAAAAAAAACACCATTAACAACTTTATTTAGGTGAATTTTCAGACTATAAAATTCAGCCATTTAAATGTACAATTCAGTAACTCCTGGCATATTACAGACTCATGCAATTATCACAGTTTAATTTTAGAACATTTTCATTACACCAAAAAGAAATCTTACCCCCGTTTATAGTCCTGCCTCGCTCTCAACCCCACTGATCACTAATTTACTTTCTGTCTCTAAATATTGATCTCTTCTGGGCATTTTACCTAGATGGGATCATACCGACATCTTTTGTGTCTGATTTCTACTGTGAGCATAGTTTTTGAGTTGCATCTGTTGTAGTATGTGTCAATATTTTTGTTCCATTTTATTGTTAAATAGAATTCCATTGTGTAAAAGTGAGCCCCATTGTTTATCCATTAACCAGTTAATGGAAATTTACACTGCTTCCAATTTTTGGCTATTCAGAAGATTGCTACATGAATATTTGCATATAAATCTTTGCATGGACATATGTTTTTATTTCTCTGGGTAGATACCTAGGAGTGGAGTTGCTGGGTCATAGGGTAACTCTTTCTTTCTGAGAAAGTTCTAAACTGTTCTCTTAGCACAATACTTTGTGGTGAAGAATAGTTAATTTATATTTTATGATTTTACTTGCTACCCATCTATGCAGATTTCTGAGATAGCCAACATACTTTGCTATGAAAGCCAAGTTCATCTTTCATTATTTTCCTCCTTTTGAAGAAATGAATTCTCTTAGCATAAGATGCACACACTCATAAAGCCCCAGGATGTTCAGGATGTTAGTTGCTACTTTTTATCATCCTCCTCAATGCAGGATGAATTTTCAGAAACATGAATGTGAATCACCTGTACTTTCATTTAGGTGAATTTTTTCTCTTTAATACAGAAAATTTTCAGAGCTTAAATTTTATAAATGGTGTTTACAACCACCCTCAAAAAACAGCCACATCATAACACTTACCACCCAATCGTACTTGTTAAATTATAGAAAACTTGAAAGCAAGAACCCTGTCTTAGTTTTAGATCCTCAGAAATTTAGTGGAGTACATAGTCCATTTTAGGTACTAAATGATTATAAAATGAATGGACATTCTATTTGGCCAAAGAAGTATGGTTCACTCAAAGGCAACCAGTAAAATTTTTAAACCTTGTTGTTGTTTAGTCGCAAAGTTGTGTCCAATTCTTTTGCAACCCTATGGACTGAGCTTCTCAGGTGGCTCAGACAGTAAAGTGTCTGTCTGCAGTGCAGGAGACCTGAGTTTGATCCCTGGGTTGGGAAGATTCCCCTGGAGAAGGAAATAACCCACTCCAGTATTCTTGCCTGAAGAATTCCATGGACAGAGGAGCCTGGTGGGCTGCAGTCCATGGACTGCAAAGAATTGGACATGACTACCACATACATGTACTGCAGCCCGCTAGGCTCCTATGTCCATGGGGTTTCCCAGGCAAGAATACTGGAGTGGGTTGCCATTTCCTCCTCCAGGGGATCTTCCTGACCCAAGGACTGAACATGTGACTCCTGTAGCTTCTGCATTAACAGGTGGATTCTTTATCACTGAGCTACCAGGGAAACCTTTCCAAACCTTAGGTTTAGAAAATATGCACATAAAATCTAAGTGGTCATGCTGAATACATGCAAATCAGTTTTAGTTATTATTTATTATTTTGTTTTCAGGTTTTTTCCTATCCCTTTCCCTCATTCTCCTCTCAACCCTAACTGAATTTTTTCCCAAATATATTTTTTTCTTTTATTTTGGTGCAACAAAAGTTCAAGTAAGGCCATCCATTAGTAACTAACCCAATCAATATCTGTGTCATCACTGAGCTGGGTCTTACCTGAGGACAGAATTCTATAGCCCTCTCCTCTGGGAAGCAGTCTTATACCATTCTTCATCCAGTGGATTGAGGGAAATGGAACTCCTGAAGCGGTGCAGGTGATCACTGCGGGGGTGTGTTTGGTTACTATGAAGTCTGTAGGCTCATCAGCAATGGAAGGTGGAACTGAAAAACAACAACAAAAAGAAAGAAAACTACATGTTTCCAACCCTGACAGATTTCCAAAGCCTACTCACAAATCCTTCTCTTTCTACATTGAAAGTGAATGTCTGGTAAGTGGAAAGGGAAGCCCCTTGGTGAAGTGGTGAAAAGAAGAAATGATGTCATTATAATAACTTTCAGTCCACATACTAAGCCAGCTCTACCTTGGACAGTGAGATCCACAGTTCTCTCGTCCTCTCCAGCATCACTGGTCACCGTGCACTCATAGGTCGCAGTGTCATCCACAGAAGGGGAAATAATTACCAGCGAACCTGAAGAAAGGAGCCTAGAAGAGATCTCAAAGCAATGAGGTGCTATATATCAGTTTTCATAAATGTTTCTAGTTGGTTCAACATGGTACCATGTTGGGAGCTGAGGGAAATGGAACTCTTTCTTCAAATGTTAAAGTGAGCATTATTTTATGTATCAAACTTTAAGTTTATATGGCAGTGGGTTAACAGGGCCTCAACCTCAACATTTTCAGGAAGCAGTGGTATAGAATGATTGCCTTAAGAGGGAACCCTGCAGTTTCTGAATGCTGACAGCGTGACCAACCATGCTCTCCTAGGTGAAATACAGTGAAATGGGCACACTGAGGATAGCCGCTCTTTACTGACCACCAAATACATTCCTGGTACCACCTCAGATGGTTCACATCGATGATCTCTAAATTTCACAGTAATTTTGCAGCTTGGAATTTGGTTATTTCCACTGACCGATAGGTAACTACAAGTCTGTCTTGCAGCTTTCCCTACTTCACGTATCTCCTTACATGTGGTGGATACCTTGGAGATGCACAGTACATAAATCAGACTCTAACTTGAAATAAACTCAAAACCAAAGTTGTCTGAATCACTTAAAATATACAAAAGGCTGAATAAACACACATACATTATTTAAGTAATCTAAATAAGAATATCTGTTTTCTTACCTCAAACTGTGCACCAATAAATGGGAATAATTTGATTCAATGGGAACATATTTGACCTGCTTCTTAATTCAAGGGCATTGGCATTTTCCACATAGAGTATGCTTTCAAGTCATTAAACCCCCAATGCCAAAGGATTAAAAGGATGAGAAAGAGAGAGACGCAACAGATTTTCAAGTGAAACCCTCCTGATTTATGTTTCCAGATGTAACAGAATTGATTTTTATCAGGGCAGGTCTATGAAACCTTGTTTTTAGTGATATAGCAAATCTTTTGACAAGATATCTATTAACACAAGAAATGCTCATCTAAGGAATCAGAAATCTGTAGTATTTTTAAGGTTAGTTTTTAAAAATATGATCTCATAGTAAGAAGAATGGTAGTAAAGCTGGAAGAGTACAGAAAATTGGTGAAACTGCTATTCTTCCACCTTACACATGCTGCCAAATACCTACACTGTATTTGAAGGTATAAAATTTGATTTTTCTTCTGCAACTAAAACTCATATTATTTTTAAAGAGTACTTTTTCTTTTATACCAAATGATGTTTTTATCCTTTGTCATTATAAAATTACAAAAGGTGCTACAAACAGCAGCAGAATGGAAATTTAATGCTATAGAGCTCACTGACAGTTATCCACAGGGCTTACGGAAAGAGAAGTTATACCTATAATTCAGAAAAAAATACTTTAGACTGAAAAACTAATTCAATACTAAGAAAAATATAGTACGCTCTCTACATACTAGCTAGTTCTTCATACTTTATACATTTTCTGTCCCCATCGATAAAGTGAAAATGTTAAATCTTTGAAAAATATGTTTCTAGATAGCTGGTGGAATTTTGCAGGTAAACTGCTCCTTACCTGTATGAATTCTGATTTTGATCAACATTCAGAAGATGCCCGTTTTTTCTCCAGTTGATTGACGGTTTTGGTATACCAGTAGCCTCACAAGCCAGAGTGGTTTGAACATTTACTGTTACAGTTATGTTGGTAGGACCCGGAGCAATGGATGGAGGAACTAAAACAGTTACCAAGTAAGAGAAAACACATTCAGCAAACAGAATGCTGTTTGAAGTATCTCTGCCAAACTGAAATTAATCACTGATAACTTGTTTACATTTATGAACACAACAAGGTTCTCTGCACTTACATAGTGCTGTGATAATGCCATTCACCATGAGTCCTGATTGTTCATAACAGAGCGCTGGACCTGAAGGTCTCTGTGCTATGACCTCACTGGTTTAGGCAACCAAAGAACATCTGACTCTAAGACTGGATGTTGTTCCTAAACGTATATTTACCATGGACCTGTAAATCTATTCGCCTGCGATCTGTCCCAGCAGCATTGGTAGCCATACACAAATATCGCCCACTGTCAGTCACTTGTGCCGACTGGATGTGAAGGAATCCATTTTCCAAGATGGAGTATCTAGAAGAAAATCACACGTGAAGGTCTCTGAATGTGAGTCTTTCTGATCATGCACATTTTAACTGAGAGCATTTTAAAAGACTCAGTTATCCATTGTTAGTCCTTTTCCTGCTTCAGAAATTTGTAATACCCTTGGTAGAAAAAAGGGATATTCTGAAAAGGGGGACTTATGATCTTGGATACATTATAATCGTTATATTTTGGATGCAAGCTTTTAGGAATTAGAGTTAGGGTTTTAAAATACTGCAGTTTCATTGTTATATTAAGATGAAAAGACTCAAATAATGCATTGGATCAAATATTTAAAAACTTACATTTCAGTCCCTACAGTATTTTCATCCTTTTCTAGAACTGTTACCTTGCATGACTCCCAGACAGAACAGCTCCATCCTTTCTCCATGTTATCTTTGGGGCTGGCACACCTTCTGCAAAGCATTCCAATAGAGTTGACTTATTTAAGTGAATGACAAGACTCTGGGGGCCACTCTTTATGCTTGGAGGAACTGTAAAAGAGATGCATGTGGAAAATTTCATTTATATCAGTAACACAGCCTGAACTAAGACTCTGACTAGGTAATAATACAAGCTGAGATTTGAGTCTAATATATGGCTTTGCCGATGGCTAATTCAGGTTAGTATAAATAGAATTGGGGTTGAATTCCTAAAACCTTATTCAAGATAAGATTTTATTTAAAAATCTACTCAAAAATGAAGTGGGGAAGAGGCTTTAAATCCCTGATATGGTGTGTGAAGGGCTTCCCTTGTGGCTCAGGTGGTAAAGAATCTGCCTGCAATGTGGGAGACCTGGGTTCGAGCTCTGGATTGGGAAGATCCCCTGGAGAAGGGAAAGGTTACCCACTCCAATATTCTGGCCTGAAAAATTCCACAGGCTGTATAGTCCATGGGGTTGCAAAGAGGTGGACATGACTGAGTGACTTTCACTCACTTACTCATGGTGTGTGAAATCTTTCTATGGAAGAGGCTTGAAAAGAGTTAAAAAAAAAAAAAAAAAAAAAAAAAAACCAGCTCTGGTATGATACAAATTAAAGATGATATTTCTTATTTCTCTTTGGCCAAAAAATGGTCAGAGAATGTTAACACTGGAACAACTTCACTTTAAATAAAGCTTAGAAAGTGGGCTGTTTAAAAAAAACACATCTGTGATTAATCATGCAAGTCTCAGAGCATGTATTTTACTAATCACTGAGTTCACATGGGAATACAAAACTTGAATTTTAATTTTAGTGTTAGAGATATTAACTGCCTGGGTCATCCAACTTGTAAAATTTCATCTATTAAAACATCAGAGGAGTGGTTTTTAAAAGTCAGTGTCATATTCCTGAAATTTGGCAAATTTTAGTGTTTAGATTTTATATTTGAGAAAATTACAATCCCATGGCAGTTTCTGTCTAGCACATATATAATCAAACCCCAACATCCATAAAAGTGACTAAATAATTGGCTACTTGTCACCCAGAGATTTAGTGTATTAACTTCTCCAGTGGCTCTGATCTGAATGATATAAAGCATCAGAATATTCTGATAACAATTGGACATGTATTGTCCTCTAAGAGAAATGTATCTTTAAGTATATTTTTGAAGCTGAGTTAGTTTGAATATAGCTATAGCACAAATGTCACATGTTGTCTATGTCAAAAGAAATAAGATAAGCACAAGAATTTGTTTAGTATGCTCATAAAAAACAAAATTGTTATCTCTCTGAATGTCCTGTCTAAATTTTTAAATTGTAAAACAGCGGTTAAGCTTTCTTACCATTGACAGTGAGAATAAACTCTCTTGTAGTCTTTCCCACAATGTTGCTGGCAACACAGGTATAATTGGCGGTATCACCTAGATCTGCATTATTAATTTGCAAGTATCTCCCTCCAGATAGGATTCTTATTCGAGGTGTTGCCTGGATTCAACAAGGAAAATTTAGCATTAAAATGTCAGGAAAATGAAATAAGAATCATCAAAAGTAACCAAATAGTGAACTGTAGCATACCTGTCTCCCACTATCTTCGTCTGCTCCCCCTACCACTACCCTGGATTAAAAACTCTTGGGAGCTATCTCTATGAGTGTAGTTAAGGCAAGAGCACAATCAGTGTCTTGTTCTTCACAGTGACGGCCACAGTGATCCACTCAAGGATGGAAAAGGGTTTCAAGTTGGGCTCATGAGTGCTCCCTGCAGGACGTTTCTGGAAGTGTTGGGATAAGGCATATTTTTACTGGAATCTGATAGTGAGGGTGACCTAGGCTGGTGGCAGTTGTACCACCATGTGGGGACAACTTGCTGTGAATCTAAGACATAAACAGCACTGAGATAAAGAAGGAAAACAGAGATGTTTGACTACATAATTAGAGCCTCTGGATAATGCCTAAAGCTTAAGTTCACCAATTATTATTGCTAATAAACATGTTCCTCCTGCTCCCAATTAAGTTGTTAACAGTCTGAAGCCTGTTACTTAAAGCTGAAAGTTTCCTGATAATAAATTACCTTTGGTTAACTTAAAGGAAACAATTATCCTTCAACATTTTTAAAATAAGTAAATAAATGATTTTAGTTTACAAATATTTGTCAAGCATTTATTTTGTATCCAGGCATGGGACCAAAAATTATGAAACTACAGAGATCTATATTGAGATGAAATACTGAAATATAATGATATCTACTCTATTATGTCCAATTGAGGACTGTTCAATACGTGAACCGTGAACTTCCTGATGTTCAAGCTGGTTTTAGAAAAAGGCAGAGGAACCAGAGATCAAATTGCCAACATCCGCTGGATCATGGAAAAAGCAAGAGAATTCCAGAAAAACATCTATTTCTGCTTTATTGACTATGCCAAAGCCTTTGACTGTGTGGATCACAAGAAACTGTGGAAAATTCTGAAAGAGATGGGAATACCAGACCACCGAACCTGCCTCTTGAGAAATCTATATGCAGGTCAGGAAGCAACATTTAGAACTGGACATGGAACAACAGACTGGTTCCAAATAGGAAAAGGAGTACGTCAAGGCTGTATATTGTCACCCTGCTTATTTAACTTCTATGCAGAGTACATCATGAGAAACGCTGGGCTGCAAGAAACACAAGCTGGAATCAAGATTGCCGGGAGAAATATCAATAACCTCAGATATGCAGATGACACCACCCTTATGGCAGAAAGTGAAGAGGAGCTAAAAAGCCTCTTGATGAAAGTGAAAGAGGAGAGTGAAAAAGTTGGCTTCAAGCTCAACATTCAGAAAACGAAGATCATGGCATCCGGTCCCATCACTTCATGGGAAATAGATGGGGAAAGAGTGGAAACAGTGTCAGACTATTTTTTTGGGCTCCAAAATCACCGCAGATGGTGACTGCAGCCATGAAATTAAAAGACGCTTACTCCTTGGAAGAAAAGTTATGACCAACCTAGATAGCATATTCAAAAGCAGGGACATTACTTTGCCGACTAAGGTCTGTCTAGTCAAGGCTATGGTTTTTCCTGTGGTCATGTATGGATGTGAGAGTTGGACTGTGAAGAAGGCTGAGCGCCGAAGAATTGATGCTTTTGAACTGTGGTGCTGGAGAAGACTCTTGAGGGTCCCTTGGACTGCAAGGAGATCCAACAAGTCCATTCTGAAGGAGATCAACCCTGGGATTTCTTTGGAGGGAATGATGCTGAAGTTGAAACTCCAGTACTTTGGCCACCTCATGCGAAGAGTTGACTCATTGGAAAAGCCCCTGATGCTGGGAGGGATTGGGGGCAGGAGGAGATTGGGACGACTGAGGATGAGATGGCTGGATGGCATCACGGACTCGATGGACATGAGTCTTAGTGAACTCCGGGAGATGGTGATGAACAGGGAGGCCTGGTGTGCTGCGATTCATGGGGTTGCAAAGAGTCGGACACGACTGAGCGACTGAACTGAACTGAACTGAACTGAGGACTGTTCATAAACTTTTAAAAAATATGCCAGGTAGCAACAAAGGCTGATATTTTCCGGTTGTGCCAAAGTGGATCTGCTTCAGGAAGAGTCCAAATGAGATTTTTCTACCATATGGGTTCTGTCCCAGATAAACATATATTCCTAGTGAAAAAAGCTGTTCACACTAAGATGTACAGTTCAGGTCAATTTATCTTTAAAGTCCACACATTTTCTGTAGGCCTTTAATTGCTACAGCGGCCATTAGTGGTAAATTTTTATTATTTCTAATGAGAACAGGTGATTTTTTTCAATATACATGGAAGTTCCACAAAACATATTTTTAAGTTCAATATGGGTATAGCAGGACTTTATGCTAATAAAAAGTTCCGAGTTGATTTTTGTGTCTCTTCCATGAATATCAGTAAGTTCTGCTTATTTACTCAGTCTCACTTCAACTTTCTCTGGTTCTCTTCCCATTTACTGCCAGTGATTCTTCAAAATTTCATTTCTTTCCTTAGAACCTTATTCTGAGCAGGTGACCCTGTTTCCTACTCCACTGAGAAAATCAAAGCCAAGTGCCTGCAATTTCTCCCTCTTGCATATGAATGCAACCTTCCTTCCTACATTTCCATCTCTGTGGAAAAGGTCGTCCCTTCAGTCCAAGGCTAATCTCTTCATCTGTCACCAGGGTCCCATCCTTTCCCTACTCAACACACTTAGTTCTCTATCTTCAAAGTCTTCTAGTTAATAAGAACAAACAAATCTCTTTTGTATTTAAATAACAGTCCACAGTCACTCCCACTTCCTCCTCTTTCACTCCCCCAACAACTGTAACGTGTCTTCTCCTTTGATCAATCTACTGAAGACTGCTTACATCTTGAATCACATCTGTGTATTACCAAAGCCAATAAACACACTTTACTTTGTATCTTGACGCGAACTCTGTTAACTGCTCCCTCTCTATTTCTTGGCTTTCAGTACACCAACTTCTCCAAGTGTTCCTTCTCAGTCCCACTTTTCTCCTCTTCTTCCTTGACTCACCTTTTAATTGTCAATGTTGTCTTAGGTGTTATTCTCATTTACAGGGCTTCTCACACCACGTGCTTTCTGGTTGACCTCACACAAACCTATGGCTTCAACAACAGGCTATACTATTGAGGACCACCAAATCAAAGATATTTTTGAGTAAATATGGACCCATATTTCTTAGAACTTTGTGGAATTTCCATTTGGATAATATATAGGTAATTCAAATTCAAAATATCTAAAACTGAACTCATCTCTCTTTTTTTTTTTTTTTAACCATCTACTGTTGAATTCAGTCTGTCCCAGTACTGACGTCACTTGGTCATATCTGAAATTAGCCTGATTTCTCCATCATTTACGTTTACTCAGTCTCTGTCTGAACATCTAGTAGTCTAGAGTGAAATGCACACATGGGAGATACGACTATGGAGGAAAAGTCAGAGCATGAAGGGCTTTGTGAGCAAAGCTGGGCAACTGAACCTGAATCCTGAAATCTATGGAGAATCATCAAAGGATTTTAATCAAGGTCTACTTCAACCATACCAAGCTACCTGCAGTTCCTGAGACAACAGCATTCCTTTTCCCGTAATGCCTTTGTGCGTACTGTCACCTATGTTTGGAGTCCCCTTCTTTCTCACCCAACATTTAAACTGAACTCACCCTTTCCAAGAGGCTCCCCTGGGCTATTCTTTATCCTTAAGTCTGGGTTACTTGCTTCTTTTCACTGTTTCTCCTCTGTATATCCCTCTAAGATAAAATTTATCAGCAGTATCAATTTTCTATACCTGTGATGTACTTCTGTATATTTTCAGATAGTCTACGAGCTCCTTATGGATCAGGATTATTGTCAGGAGTGATCACAATGCGTAGCATTATAGCAGGCACACAATAAACAGAGAAACTGAGGCATGGGGCTGTTAAGTGATACGCATGATAATTAAACACGTTAGTAACTCTCAGAATCCAGTCTCTCTGTGGTTAGTGTTTGTGTGATTTGATGATGGCTAAAGTCTCTCTGTCTTAGGTATTAGGGACATAATTTCCTTTTATTTAGACTCAGTGTATCACAATTGGTTATACTAAGAGGATGAGGAAAAAGAAGGATAAGTAACTATTAGGATAAAGACAATCTGACATTCAAAGTCAAGGCTTAGAGCCAATCCTAAAAGGCTACTTAGGATTCTAGGCTCTGATACTCTGAGAGCAGACAGGTATCACCAGAGCATGGGCGCCTCACAGAGCCAGTAACTGTATTTCCAAAGATTTCAGTCTAGACTCCTGGTATGGGAAAGATTGAAGGCGGGAGGAGAAGGGGACGACAAAGGATGAGACGGTTGGATGGCATCACTGACTCGATGGACATGAGTTTGAGTAGCTCTGGGAGTTTGTGATGGACAGGGAGGCCTATCGTGCTGTAGTCTATGGGTCACAAAGAGTCGGACACGACTGAGTGACTGAACTGAACTGATTCACAGATCCTTGGGGTCACTCCTGAGGTCCAAGTTTAGATTAAGGAAAGTCAGTAACAGGTTTGCCCAGGGACTTGGCAAGAAAAGTCAGTTCTTTTGAGACTTTGATGGTTTCTTTTCTTTCAAGAAAAGACATGAGTGTTTCAATCCAAGTTTAATTCACCAGCTCCAGGGGATACATACTTAGGCCAATTTACAGAGTATGTGAATCAAAATACCTGTCTTTTGACTCATAACTAGCTACTACCTACACCAGCAAAGGCTGAGAAAAGAAGGCTGACAAAAGGACTCTGTGCCCAGCCCTGCAATGCTGAATAACTAGTAACCTGATGTTGAAGGACTCTATAGCTGATTTTTTTTTTTTTTCTCAAAATGAATCTGTGGAACTTGGCAAAACTTACCTGTAACCGTTCTCCATTTTTAAGCCAAGTGATTACAGGTGGAGGCACTGCATCTGATTTGCATTCCAATGTCACTTGTCTGTTCCGTAACACAGTGAAATCCTGGGGCTCACCAGTTCCAGCAATATTAGGGGGTACTGGATGGGAAAACAAATACACCAAAGGCTTTTAATAAATGAGATATAAAATGCTCTGGATTATCTTAGGTGTTCAACAGTGTTGTTTCTGCTGTATGAAAGAAGCAGCAAAGATTTAAAATGCTACTCATTCAATTTATAGTACCCTGATAACAAATAGTGAACTTTTTAAATCGTACTCAGTACTTAAGTACCTTAAGTAATGAAATTCTTCTGATAGCCCCATGAATGACAGCATAAGTAATATAACCACATTTTATCACCATTTAATAGGTAAAGAAACTAAGGCCCAAAGAAGGGACTTTTTTTTTTTTTTTTTTGTCCAGGTCTACACTTGGTAATAATTTTCTCTGAACATATTTTAAAACTTTTAAATTAGGTTCTGTTCATCATAACAAACAGAAATATATAGATTTTTCTTAATATGCAGAAAGCGGGGCAAAAAAGGGGTAAGGAATTAAGAGGTATATACTACTATATATAAAATAAATAAGCTACAAGGATATAAAGTAAAGGGAATACAGTCAATATTTCATAATAACTTTAAGTGGAGTGTAATTTCTAAAAATTTTCAATCACTATGGTATATACCTGAAACTAATATAAAATTGTAAATTAACTATACCACAATTTTAAAAATGTATATTTTTTATGTGACTGCTGTATACACAACTTACATGTCAGTTGGTCTAATTTGTGTATAGGGCTGGTGGGGGCAGGAGAACACTCCTACATTACCCCAGGCCTACATTTTGGATTGCTTAGTGATTTAGGCTATGAGGAGATAAAGATCTGTTAAGTTCTTTAAATGTTCCTCTCTTTGAACAGTAATTTCCAGCTCTGTGTCAAAGTAGGACCAGCCATAGTCTAATTGGCCCTACTTTCTAGAAGGTAATTTGGTCTTGAATGTGTGTGTGTGTGTGTATGTACGTGCATATGCGTATAGTTGCATATAATCAAGAAAGTGGACTTACAGAAATTTATTAAAACAAAATAATTAAAAATAGGCCAACACACTTATACAAGAATGCCTATAATGGTGCTGCTTATGTTGGTGAAAATACAGAAACAGCCAAAAATAAGGAATGTATTAAATAAGTAACGGCATGTTCATAAAATTGGAAATCATGCAATCGCTAAAAAGTAATGTTATAAAAATATATATTTTTTGACATGAAAACATGTTCAACATGCCACTGAGATAGAGTCAAATACTATATGCCACAAGATCACATTTCTGTGACAATATTTATATGTAAAAAGGTCTTATTCTTGTGTGATGAGATTATGAATACTTTTTATTTTCATTTTTACTCTAATTTATATTCTATGATTTCAAAGCAGTGAATATGAATTATTTGTGCAGGAACAGAACATATAACTCAAAAATCTACTAAACTACTCCCATGAGCACATGATCAGTCAAATGTAAAAATCAAAATTTCAAAATACATATTTCCTAATATATAAACATAGTTTTATGATGTGTTGGATAGCTGCCCTATGTTCCATAAATTATGCCTTTTAATTAGGTATAAGTGTATGATGGACTGCAGGACATTTTGCCAGCATTACCATGCACTCTCACTAAATACTCTTTATCATCATCTCCTGCAGGACTGGATGCCAGACATGTGTATCTTCCTGTATCTTCCACCTATAAAATTCAAATAAGTGAATTGCACAAGGTTAACATACTGGTTTTGATGATGAGAATAAATATCTATTAGAACAAATGTAAAGGACTCACACAAAGCAAGATATCATTAATACAGCATAATAATTAACATTTAATAAATGTCTTAACATTTGTATTTAGCACTCTGATACTGAGCATGGCTCAGCATCTCTGCTACATGTAAATCTATGTATTTGACATAGATTTAAGGGGTTTTCAGGGCACCTGTTCCCAATAAAATCTCTTTTTTTTTGGTAAAAAATAAAAAAGGAAACAAAAAGAGAGTTTCAGTGTTTGATCTCAGAATGTTTGCACGTTATGTATGTTAATGATGTCAGAGAAGGCAGATACATACAGGACACAGCACCACATCTGACACAAATACTACTCAGTATTTTTTGAAGAAGGAAGTATTTACGAATTTAAATTGCAGATTGCAAAATTCTATTGGAGACTTTCTGAAGCAAGTAAAACACATTAATCAACCAACCAACCAACCAAAGTAGTAAATAAAAATCAGGTTATTTTAATAAAGAACATTAATACCATATTTTTAATATTCCTTGATATACACAGTGAAACCATATAGCCATGTTATGTAATTTGGCTGTAAATAAGTCAGGCTGACAGAAAAATCTGTTTTCTGACTAAAACCAGAAACATTCCTTTAAAAATGCCCATGCAGAGTTTCCACTGAAGTGTTAGACTTTATTCATATTTGACACTGTACACACAGCCCATGCTTAAATAAGTGAAAAGTATACACTGAAAAACAGATGATCTTACTACTGTGAAAAATGTATTTTGAAAAAGTAGAAAATCCTGTTTTCATTTATTACTTGAATATTCCTAGAATACTGAGAATTTTAAAATTCTTACTTCAAAACTGATTTATGGGTTATTGAAAAACTTTTTTTTTTTCAGTGGGGTGCATAGACTCCACTGAAAAATTTTAGATTAGGATGTTAAGACTAGTATGTCTGGAAAATTACTAACTCTAACTTTAGAAGAGTGACAGTCACATCGTCCTTCAGTTAAGAATTGAAAGGGATGTACTACTGCCTGGAGAATAATTTCAAAGTTGCTCATCATATCTTGAAAACCTCTAAAAGTTAGCTCTCCTCCACCAATACAGCCTATTCCCCAGTTATATTGTCCCCTCCACTTGTCCTGACTCAGCCAAACCTGCACCATCACTCATGACTGTTCTTAGATCTTATTTCCTCCCAGAACCATTTCCTGACAACTTACACCCTTCTGAATATTGATAATTACTATCAGTAGCTACATTTCCTAATGTGTGTTCTCTTAATAGGGTGTTTGAAAAATTGTAATTAATCAGGCTTTTTAGAGAAAGATTTGGAGACATGCATTATGGTTCACAAAGGAGAGAAAGGTACAGTTTTTCCAACCTGTTTTGTCACAGAAGGAGAGTTTGATGGAAAATGTCTTAGCAAACTCTCATCTTTCACCACACAATTTGGAATTTGCAAAATATCCATTATGTACCAGGCATAATTATGTGCAATAGATACATACACAAAAAGACAAAGTTCAGGTAACTAAGATATAATTTAGTAATAAGGGCTCTGACAGAGATAAAATAAAACACAGAGAAGAGGAACCACGAGCAGTCTTGGGACTTGATAATATTTAATGTTTTAATTCTATAATGTTTTAATGGTTTGCTATTGTTTCTTTTCCTAATTTTATCATGTGTGCAGTTTTATTTTTCTGAGACAACTGAAAACTTTTTGAAGGCTGAGAAATGTCTTATGTATTATATTTGTGTTCTTCACGATAGCTAGACTATGTGGGTCACCATTTAACTCTTGATGGAAACTCTGTCTTAACATAACTCTTCATTTTCACATTTAAGACCTAATGTAATGTGGCCTTATTTCCTTTTAGAGCTTTAGTTACCATGATTCCTTTATAGTTACTGTTTTAGTGTACACTTCACTGTCTCCATGCTATTCCTTAGGTTACAAAATTCTTTGGCTTCCCTTTTGGTCAGCTGAAATTATAGCATTCAAGTATTCTGATTCAGCAAGTGGTTTGATAGTGTGAACTGAGTTTTTTCTGGGTTACTAAAATGCTTAATGGAGAGAAGAGGGAAATGCAAAGTATGTTCTCTTTAATGTTAGAAACAAGAAACTGGCCCGACTTCCACTGGCTACGCTGTTGAACCAGACCGAGGATTAAGACCAATTCCATCACTGAGCCAGTGATAAGTACTGGACAAGTGAATACTTCGTCTTTTTCTGGATTTGTAGAAAGGGGATAAAGACATCGCCTTACCCAGCTGTCATGGTGGTCATGGGTGTGATAGAGCTCATAGCCCAACATAAGACTGATGCAATTCATAACCCTGAGCTCTCTTTTCTAGCTCCCTTTCTTTTCCATTTCCTCAGTGAAAATGTACATGAAATATGATTAAGTAATGTGTTATTTTACCTTTAAAGGAATAATGATTATAATAACAATAAAAGCAGCAGTAACAATAATCATTCAAACTCAATTTTAGCATCTCTGCATACCTGTGGCATCAGTCTAAGCACATCACTTTACATTATCTCTAAGGCCCCAAGAACATAAGTTCAGTATTGTTCCTATTTTGATCCTCAGTTAACAGAGGAAGGCATTAGGGAACATACGGATAATATTTGTAACATAAGGTTTGCCTCTGTTTTCAAAAGAGTATATTGTTACAAGACACCCAAGACATATTTCTCTTTAATATATTTACATTTTAGATTAATTTCCTTAAACATAAACTAAAAGAACAGTCAATTTTATTGAATTGACCATTTTTGGAAAAATTCCATCTCTTCAGATTTTCATGTTTGTGAGTTCATTCTGAAGATCAAAAGTGCCCTTTGAAGCCTCTTATACACATATGTTTGACTGCTTTTTGCCATTCTATAAAGGGCTGCTGCTGCTAAGCTGCTTCAGTCATATCCGACTCTGTGCGACCCCACAGACGGCAGCCCACCAGGCTTCCCTGTCCCTGGGATTCTCCAGGCAAGAACACTGGAGTGGGTTGCCATTTCCTTCTCCAATGCATGAAAGCGAAAAGTGAAAGTGAAGTCGCTCAGTTGTGTCTGACTCTTAGCGACCTCATGGACTGCAGCCTACCAGGCTCCTCTGTCCATGGGATTTTTCAGGCAAGAGTACTGGAGTGGGGTGCCGTTGCCTTCTCCGCTATAAAGGGCTATATGGCACAAACCAAGAGCTTCAGGAAATACACTATCACTTATGGCATTGTGAAAACTTGAAAAAATATATATATGAAGGTATCTTGCTTTCTTCTATACTTAATCTGATAATTTCACTTTTTCGTTTTAGTCATGTTACCTTGTAAGTGTCTATTCAATCATGCATGTCATAGAACAAATCTACCCTTGCTAAAGTCACAGAGATCTGAGATATATTCAGACTCTAAGACAATTTCTCCAACACTCCTCAGAGATTAGCAAGTAAGAAGTTTAACCTAGGACAAAATAATCATGTGAATCTTGCACTAACCTGAGTACTAGATATTCGAAGAACCTCTCCTCCTCCAAGAGTCTGCATCTGATCCATCTGTGGGAGGGGTCGACCATCTTTCATCCAGGTAATCTTAGGAGCTGGGATTCCAGAAGCCATGCAGGTAAGTTCAAGAGGATTATTAACAATTACTGACATCTCTATGGGTTCTTCAGATCCATTGATATGAGGTGGTTCTATTTAAAAGGAGTTAAAGACAACAAAATAAACTTGCTGTTTGATAAGATACTGCAGTTTAGAAAAACTTTAAAAATTCAGCTCAAATTTATCTTTGTACAATACAAATTGATTTGGACAAGAATACCAAAATGATAATTCCTTATTATCATTTTGGTATTATTAATGAGATGTTATTAGTCATTGGCACTATTTTATTTTATTGTAGTTTAGTGTTAGTTGCTCAGTCGGGTCTGACGCTTCGTGACCCCATGGATTGGAACCCACCAGGCTCCTCTGTCCATGGGATTTTCCAGGCAAGAATATTGGAGTGGGATGCCATTTCCTTCTCCATTATTGTAGTTTATTGAGGAACAATTTATTAAGTGTCAGCACTATGTAAAGTCTTCGTGCATTATCTTTTCACTGGCACTATTTTAAAAGAGACAGATCATTCTTATAATAGATCATGAAGTAAACGGCAAGCCACCAAAGGTAATTAAAGCTCAGCAATTGAGATTCAGATTAGAGCAGTCTTACTTAACTGTGAAGATTTGAAAATGATAAAAACTAAACCCATCTTGTACTATTTTTAAAAGAGTTACTTAAATAAAGTAGTGTGTTTTTACACCTTTAAAATATCTATTGTTTCTGCAAAAGCAATAAGCCAATGCTATGAAATTCTGCAATTGTCTTTTCCATGCAGAACTTTAAGAGGAAACAATGACTAAGCAGAAGAAAAACAGTTACATTCGGAGACTATTTCTGCATAAAACACATTTGTTATGTCTGGGCAGAAATAATTTCCTCTTTTGTTATTTATACTTCTAAATTACCTTTCTCAAGAGGATGTTAAAGAATCTAAACACTTGGAGGAAACATTAAAGTTTCTTAGTCCAACTATTCCTAAGTTTAAGAATCACTTTAAAACAGATTTCCCTTATACTAATCATTCAAATTTTCTACGAAACTTTCCAGCTTACTATTTCACAAGGCAGCAAAAATAGCTGTTGGACAGCTCCAAGGATTAGCTGTGTGCGTGTGTGCACATGTGTGTGTGTTTTAAATCAGGCACATAGTTTAGAACAGAGGTTCACAGTAGGAGACAGAGAATCTGGAATCAAAACAGCCTGATTTTGATTTCTGGCTCCAACAATTATTAGGTTAGTGAATTTGAACAAATCTTAAAAAAAAAAACAAAACCACACTATTATTTAACTAAGAGAATTGTGAAGATTCAAGATTTAATGAGATAATCTAAAAGTATATTTCTTTTGTGTTTCTGAACTGTTTTATAATTAAAGGTTTATTAACATAATAAAAACTTTCTTAAGAAAGTTATAACTACTACTAAGTATACTATATCTGTTGGTGTTATTATTAAAAACTGCCTCCTAGATTTCTTAAAAAACTAGGAATAAAACTACCATATGACCCAGCAATCCCACTACTGGGCATATACCCTGAGAAAAATCATAATTGAAAAAGACACATAATTGAAAAAGCAATCCTACTACTGGGCATATACAGTTGAAAAAGACATGTACCCCAATGTTCACTACAACACTATTTATGATAGCCAGGATAAGGAAGCAACCTAGATGTCTGTTGACAGATAAATGGATAAAGAAGTTGTGGTATATATGATGGAATTCCATTTGAACTATTTCAAATCCTAAAAGATGATGCTGTTAAAGTGCTGCACTCAATATGCCAGCAAATTTGGAAAACTCAGCAGTGGCCACAGGACTGGAAAAGGTCGGCTTTCATTCCAATCCCAAGGAAGGCAATCCCAAAGACTGCTCAAACTACTGCATGATTGCTCTCATCTCACATGCTAGCAGAGTAATGCTCAAAATTCTCCAAGCCAGGCTTTAATAGTACGTGAACCGTGAAATTCCAGATGTTGAAGCTGGATTTAGAAAAGACAGAGGAACCAGAGATCAAATTGCCAACATGTGTTGGATCACCGAAAAAGCAAGAGAGTTCTAGAAAAACATCTACTTCTGCTTTATTGATTATGCCAAAGCCTTTGACTATGTAGATCACAACAAGCTGTGGAAAATTCTTCAAGAGATGGGAATACCAGACTACCTGACCTACCTCCTGAGAAATCTATATGTAGGTTAGGAAGCAACAGTTAGAACCAGGCATGGAACAACAGATTGGTTCCAAATTGGGAAAGGAGTATGTCAAAGCTGTATATTGTCACCCTGCTTATTGAACTTATATGCAGAGTACCTCATGAGAAATGCCAGGCCAGATGAAGCACAAGCTGGAATGAAGATTGCCAGGAGAAATATTAATAACCTCAGATATGCAGATGATACCACCCTTATGGCAGAAAGTGAAGAGGAACTAAAGAGTCTGTTGATGAAAGTGAAAGAGAAGAGTGAAAAAGCTGGCTTAAAACTCAACATTCAGAAAACGAAGATCATGGCATCCGGTCCCATCACTCATGGCAAATAGATGGGGAAACAATGGAAACAGTGACAGACTTTCTTTTCTTGGGCTCCAAAATCACTGCAGATACGAACTGCAGCCATGAAATTAAAAGACACTTGCTCCTTGGAAGAAAACTGACCAACCTAGACAGCATATTGAAAAGCAGAGACACTACTTTGCTGATAAAGGTCCGTCTAGTAAAAGCTATGGTTTTTCCAGCAGTCATGTATGGATGTGAGAGTTGGACTATGAAGAAAGCTGAGTGGTGAAGAATTGATGCTTTTGAACCGTGGTATTGGGAGAAGACTCTTGAGAGTCCCTTGGACTGCAAGGAGATCCAACGAGTCTATCCTAAAGGAAATCAGTCCTGAATAATCATTGGAAGGACTGATGCTGAAATTGAAACTCCAATACTTTGGCCATGTAATGCAAAGAACTGACTCACTAAAAAAGACTGATGATGGGAAAGACTGAAGGCAGGAGGAGAAGGGGATGACAGAAGATGAGATGGTTGGATGGCATCACTGACTCTATGGACATGAGTTTGTGCAAGCTCTGGGAGTTGGTGATGGACAGGGAAGCCTGGCATGCTGCAGTCCATGAGGTCGCAAAGAATTGAACATGACCGAGTGGATGAACTGAACTGATATATAGATATAGATGCAGATGTATATACACAATAGAATGTTACTTAGCAATAAAACGTAATGGATTTGAGTCAGTTCTAGTGAGGTGGATGAACCTAGAGTCTGTTATACAGAGTTAAGTAAACAAGAAAGAGAAAACCAAATATCATATTAACACATATATATGGAATCTAGAAAAACGGTATTGATGAACCTGTTTGAAGGGCAGGAATAGAGATTCAGACATAGAGAACAGACTTATGAACACAGCAGGGGTTGGAGAGGCTGGGACAAACTGAGAAAGTAGCACTGAAATATATACATTACCACATATAAAATAGATAGCTAATGAGAGGCTGCTATATAACAGAGGGAGCTCAACCTGGTGGTCTGTGACAACCTAGAGGGGAGGGATGAGGTGGGAGGTGGGAAGGACCTTCAAGAGAGAGAGGACATTTGTGTACTTATGGCTGATTCATGTTGATATATAGCAGAAACCAATACAACACTGTAAAGCAATTATACTCCAATTAAAAATAAATTTAAAAATACTGCCTCCTAAAATTTGTATCTATGGTCCTTGTTTTCCTTTCTGGAAAAAGGTAATCTATTATAATTAAGAACTCAGAGTTTCTTAACTATTGTCCCATATGACCACTCTTTTTCAGTTTTATCCATCTTATGATACATTGTGGTCAAGATACATTTTCTTAAGTGCATTTTAGATCAGTCCAAGATTCCTTGTTTAAAAGATGTTAGTGTCTCCATGTTGCTCACTGAATTAAATAAAAATTCATCATGGTTTCCAAGACTTCTACAATATAGCTTCAATCTCTCTTTATAACATCATTTATTTTTAATACACTTTATTAACTTAGATTTCAAATTAGACTACTACTCTCCCTCAACAAGTTCAGTTGCCTCTTGGTCTAAAACAAACTCTAAAATTTCTATCTCTTTAATAGCAACCCACTCCATTATTCTTGCCTGGAGAATCCCATGGACAGAGGAGTCTGGCAGGCGACTGTCCATGGGTTTGCAAGAGACAGACATGACTTAGTAACTAAACCACCACCAGCAATATTCATAGCATGCCATTTGTATCACTCAAAAGCATTGATCAGATTCTCCATTTGACTATAGGCAATTCTTTATTCCTCTCATTTTTTCATTATTTACTATGGGTAAGTCACTGTGGATACAAAGATTAAGTATGGCCTTTATCCTCAGAAGATTACAGTACTAGATTTAAAGACTTAGCAATAGCAGCAACAACAGAAACAGCATGTTTCCAACTGTTTCAAACCCCAGCCATCAGATCTCACATGTGTTAAGTGATTGCAAACACATTTCACTCTGTATCTTATGACTAGTGAAAGTTGCTCAGTCCTGTCCAACTTTGTGCAACGCCATGGACTATACAGTCCATGGAAAGCTCCAGGCCAGAATACTGGCGTAGGTATCCTTTCCCTTCTCCAGGGGATCTTCCCAACCCAGGAATCAAACCTGGGTCTCCCACACTGCAGGCAGATTCTTTACCAGCTGAGCTACAAGAGAAGTCAATCTGTCTTACACTTTGGGCAGGACAGGAGTTGTCCATACTCTGATGACTCCAAAACTTACATTTCTAGCCTAGATCTCTTTTCTCGGCTCCAGATCCATATACCCAGTTATGAGATAAGAATCTTCAGTGGGTTCTTTGAAAACAATTTCCAACTCAACATATACTGAGATTGAACCTGTGACCTTATTCCTCAAAACCTGGTCCATTTCCAGCATTCCCTGCATTTATGTGATGAAACTGCCAATTGTTCAGTCACATAACAGAAACTGGGTATCATCCTTAATATCTTCATTTTCATCACTTCCCTACATCCAAATCCATAACCAAGTCTTAATACTTCTACCTGAAGTTATCTTTTGAGTACATCTTTCCTTCTCACCTCCATCACTAATCTGAGTTACAATGTCATTTATTTGGACTAATATATCTTGGCTATACGTGCCTACTGAATGTCATTTACCTGTTTCTTTCATGTTAACAGAACTCAATCTTGTGAGGGCTGTCATTGTGTTAAAAATTACATTTTCTAGTCTTTAGTTGGTAGTAGATGGAGTGGCATGTGAAGAATCTAACCAAGGAGATGTAAATGGAAGTAGTTTTGTGGGAATTCTAAGAAAATCCTGAAAGGGACAATTTTTTGCCTTCCCTATTTTTCTTGCTCTAGTGTTGCAACTAGTGATGCTGGGGGTGAGCTGATGATGCACGATCACAGACTGACCAGATGTTGAGGCCAGGGGCCAAGAGAACTGTAAAGATTTGAACTGCTGAGTGAATGCAAGTAGTGCCCAGCTCCAGACATCTCGTTCAGTGAGAAAAACAAAAGTTCTTTCTTTAAGTCAGCATGTTTAGACTCCGTTAATCACAGTTAAACACCATTCCTAATAATACAGTCTCTCAGAGGCCACGTTTGTCCTGCTCCAGCCCGCTCTCCACTTTGCAGTCAGTGATATTCTCAAGCTGCAACCCTACTCATGGCATTCCCCTTATTAGAACTTTTAAAGATTTCCCGTTGTGCTAGGACAAAACCCCAGATTCTTAATGCGGTCAACAATCCCTTCACGGTCTGAACCCTGTCAATTCCCTCCACCCTCAACCCCAGCTTTATTCTGCATGATCTTCTCCCTTGTTTTTAGTATTTTAGCCGCAGCAGACTTTTCAGAACTGCTAACACACCGTGAGACCTCCCACCAGATGGATGGAGTTAAGTTGGGACTAGCAGTTCCCCCAATTAGGATATTTACATTCACATTCCTAGTGGAGTACAGATTGAAGTTTTGCAGGTTTTAATGGAACTAGCCTTCAACAGATGCTGAAATGCTACAGCTGCTCATCTTTCTGTTGAGCGGTCTTCAAACCTGTTTTAATATCCTTATACATCTTGCAGGAGGGCAGGTTGTTCTTTGTATTGACATATGACTCTAACAGCATTATTGTTACTTTCCTTTTTGTTTTCTACAACCATAAAAGCACTGGGCTGCGATTCTGCTCCTGGGTTCTTGAATTCCTGGAGAAGTATTCCTTCTCTCTGTCTCTGCTGCCACATGCTGCACCAAGCCCCTGTATTTCCAGGCCTGTATAACAGACTCTTCAAGTCATTCTTCACTATGTCATCAAAGGGATTTTTTTGGAAATGAAATCTGATTGTAACATATTCCTGCTTCTGCCTTCCTAATGAGGTCCAGATTTTCAGAGTCCCTTCACAGTATGGCTTCTGTCCAGGTATATTTCCTGTCGTGCTCAACTTCAGTGAGCACCAACAGAAAACTCAAGCTTTATCACTCCTAGGTGAAAAATGGATGTCTCTCCTCACTCATCAGGACAGTCTGACTTTTTAAGGCTTAGATGTCTCCTTGAGGGGATCTTCTCTGAACCTTCCCATCCCACAGAATTTCCACCGTATCATTCCTATCACACTCAAAAGTCATCACTTGTTCTATATCTGTGTTTTCCGCTGATGCAGGAAGTTGAGGGCTGAGACCACATCCTGTTTATTCAATGATGCATTCAAGTATTATTTCATACCATAAGGCACATAGTAGGTGTTCAATGATAATGTGCTACATGATACTAGAAACATGCTGGGCACATAATAAATAGTCAATAATTAATAGTATGTGAATAATTAATGTACAAGATCATATTTATGTCATTTTCTGGTATTCCTCATATTCTGTGAATTGCTATATAGGAATGTGTTATTCCACCCTTCTTCACTAACACACACTTTCTTCTGCCTTCTGTCTCTAAATATTGTGGAGTACTGCCTCTTATCACCTTTCATTCTGTGGAACACTCATCTACACCACCGTATTTCTGTTTGTTTATTTGATATTGTTCTGTTTCCTGCTACAGTTAAAACTCACTTTAGTCAAGCTGATAAGTACCTAATCTATTCAGTTCAAGCCAATATATAAATATTATGTGTCAAATGCCATGCTAAGCCCAGGGAATACAGCAGTATGCAAAAACGGTACTGCTCATCACAGAGTTTAACTAAGGATGAGACAGACTTTTAAGGTTACATAAATAATAATAGGGACTATGAGAAAGTTTATAGCACATCCTGAAAACATTTGGCCACCAATATTCTTAATTTTTCCTTGTGGGGCACATTTTGTTGAAAAAAAAATTAATGAGCCTGAGATTTTATTTTAAACATTATGAAAAAACAAACAAAATTCCAAAAAATTATTGATCGTTGAAATAGTTCATTTCTTTCATGTTCATTTCTTCTCCCAATAAAAATGTTTTATTTCTCGGAAAACATATGTTTTCTCTTTGTACTATTTGTATGCATGTCGAACATTGGAATACACATTTAAAATATTTTTTGTGTGTGAAATAATGCCATCTGCAGCAGCATGGGTGATTCTAGAGATTATCACACTAAGTGAAGTAAGTCAGACAGAGAAAGACAAATATCATATACGACTTACATGTGAAATCCAAAAGAGTGGTGCAAATAAACTTACAAAACAGAAATAGAGTCACATATGCAGAAAACAAACTTGTGGTTACCAGGGAGGAAAGGTGGAGGAGAGATGAACTGGGAGATTGGAATTGATATATACACACTGCTACATATAAATAGATAACAAGGAGCTACTGCATAGCACAGGGAACTCGACTCAATGCTCTGTAATGACTTACATGGAAAAAGATCCCCCAACAGAGTGGATACATGTATAACTGATTCACTTGGCTACAGAGCAAAAACTAACACAACATTGTTAATCAACTAGCCCTCAATTAAAAAAAAATTTTAAGTGAAAAAAAAAAAAAATCCCTAATCGAATCTAAGCAAGAATTATTCAACTTGCCAGGTTGGCTTTTTGAAACCATATACAAGTGTATATATCTCCACAGTAACATTTTTCTTCCACACACACACACACACACACACACACATACACACACACACATATATATAAAAATGTACAAAAGAAGAAATAGAACTAGATCATTTGAAATGACCATTAAACTATAATCTACAGACTGGATCATTTAAAGACTGTGGAATAACACAACAGCATAAACATTATGCTTTTCCATTAAATTACTATCATCAGAAGAGACTTTCGTTCTGTTGTTGTTTAGTCACTAAGTAGTGTCCAACTTTTTGTGAACCCATGGACTGCAGTGTGCTAGGCTCCTACGTCCTTCACTATCTCTTGGCACTTGCTCACATTCATGTCCTTTGAATTGATGATGCAATCTAAACATCTCATCCTCTGCCTCCCCCTTCTCCGTTCACATTAATCTTTCCCAGCATCAGAGTCTTTTCCAACGAGCTGGCTCTTTGTATCAGGCAGCCAAAGTACTGAAGCTTCAGCACCAGTTCTTCCAATAAATATTCAGAGTTGATTTCCTTTAGGATTGACTGGTTCGATTTCCTTGCAGCCCAAGGGACTCTCAAGAGTCTTCTCCAGCACCCTGAGTTGAAAGCACCAATTCTCTGGTGCTCAGTCTTCTTTGTGGTTCAGCTCTAACATCCGTACATGAATACTGGAAAAACCATAAATTTGACTATACAGAACTCTGTTGGCAAAGTGATGTCTCTGCATTTTAATATTCTGTCTAGGGCTTCCCAGGTGGCACCACTGGTAAAGAACCACCTGCCTTATAGGAGACGTAAGAGATGTGGGTTCAACCCTTGGGTTGGGAAAATCCCCTGGAGGATGACATGGCAATCAACTCCTGTATTCCTGCCTAGAGAATCCCAGGGAGAGAGGAGCCAGGTGGAGTACTGTCCATTGGGTTGCAAAGAGTTGTACATGACTGAGTGACTTAGCATGCTAGATTGGTCATAGCTTCCCTTCCAAGGAGCAAGTTGCTTTTAATTTCATGGCTGCAGTCACCATCCACAGTGATTCTGGAGCCTGAGGGGAAAAACAATCTGTCACTGCTTCCACTTTTTCCTCTTCTGTTTGCCACGAAGTGATGGGACACGATGCCTTGATCTTAGTTTTTTTAATGCTGAGTTTCAAGCCAGGTTTTTCACTCTCCTGTTTCACCCCTATCAAGAGGCTCTTTAGTTCCTCTTCATTTTCAGCCATTAGAGTGGTATCCTCTGCATATCTGAGGTTGTTGATATTCCTCCCAGCAATGTTGATTCCAGCTTGTGATTCACCAGCCTGGCATTTGGCATGATGTACTCTGCATAGAAGTTAAATTAACAGGGTGACAATGAACAGCCTTGTCATACTCCTTTACCAATTTTGACCAGTCAGTTGTTCCATGTGAGGTTCTAACTGGTGCTTCTTGGCCTGCATTTGGGTTCCTTAGGAGACAGGTATGGTGGTCTGGTATTCCCATCTCTTGAAGAATTTTCCACAGTTTGTTGTGATCCACACAGTCAAAGGCTTTCATGTGGTCGATGAAGCAGAAGCAAATCTTTTTCCAGAACTCCCTTGCTTTCTCCATGATCCAACAAATATTAACAATTTATCTCTGGTTTTTCTATCTTTTCTAAATCCTGCTTAAACATCTGGAAGCTCTTGGTTCACGTACTGCTAAAGCCTAGCTTGAAGGATTTTGAGCATACACTCTGCTATCTTGTGAAATGAGTGCAATTATATAGTATTTTTAACATTCTTTGGCAATGCCCTTTTTTGGGATTGGAATGAAAACAAACCTTTTCCAGTCCTGTAGCCACTGCTGAGTTTTCCAAATCTGCTTACATATTGAGTGTAGCACTTTAATAGCATCATCTTTAAAATGATCTTTAGGATTTTAGGATTTTGAGTAGCTCACCTGGAATTTCGTCACCTCCAGTAGCTTTGTTTGTAGTAATGCTTCCTAAGGGTCACTTGACTTCATACTCCAGGATGTCTGGCTCTAGGTAATTGACCACACCATCATGGTTATCAGGGTTATTAAGACCTTTGTTGTATGGGTCTTCTGTATATTCCTACCACTTCTTCTTAATCTCGTCTGCTTCTGTTAGGTCCTTACCATTTCTGTCCTTTATTGAGCCCATCCTTGCATGGAATGTTCCCTTGATATCTCCAATTTTCTTGAAGAGTTCTTTGCACTGTTATTTAAGAAGGCCTTATCTTTCCTTGCTATTCTGGAACTCTGCATTCAGTTGGGTATACATCTTTTCTTTTCTCCCTTGCCTTTCACCTTTCTTCTTTTCCTCAACTATTTGTAAAGCCTCCTCAGACAATCACTCTGCATTCTTGTATTTTTTTCCTTTGGGCTGGTTTCGGTCACTGCTTCCTGTACAATGTTATGAACTTCTGCCCATAGTTCAGGCACTTTATCTACCAGATCAGTCCTTTGAATCTATGTGTCACCTCCACTGTATAATCATAAGGGATTTGATTTAGATCATACCTGAGTGGCCTAGTGGTTTTTCTCTACTTTCTTCAATTTAAGCCCAAATTTGGCAATAAGGAGCTCATGATCTGAGCCACAGTTCAAGTACTGCATTTTGGACTCTTTTGTTGACTATGAGAGCTATTCCATTTCTTCAAAGGGATTTTTGCCCACAGTAGTAGATATATCGGTCATCTGAATTAAATTCACCCATTCCAGTCCATCTAGTTCACTGATTCCTAAGATGTTGATGTTTAATCTTGCTATCTCCTGCTTGACCACATCCAATTTACATTGATTCATGGACCTAATATTCCAGGTTCCTATGCAATATTGTTCTTTACAGCATCAGATTTTACTTTTACCACCAGACACATACACATCTGAGCACTGTTTCTGCTTTGGCCCAGCCACTTCATTCTTTCTGGAGCTATTAGTAACTGCCCTCCGCTCTTTGCCTAGCATACTGGGCACCTTCTACTTGGGGGCGGCTCATCTTTCGGTGTCATATCTTTTTGCTTTTCATACTATTTGTTGTGTTCTAATGGCAAGAATAATGGAGTGGGTTGTCGTTTCTACCTCCAGTGGACCATGTTTTGTCAAAACTCTTCGCTCTGACCCATCCACCTTGGGTGGCCCTGCAAGGCATGGCTCATAGCTTCATGGAGTTATGCAAGCCCCTTCCCCGTGACAAGGCTGCTACCCAGGAAGGGGGATTTTAATTCTTGGAAAAAGTTAAAAAACTTCTTATCTACTAGCTGTATGACTCGGTCAGTGAATCATGTTTTATAAGTAGTAGGGCTCATCCTTTTATACAGAGAAGAAAGAGTAATTTAACATGCTTCAGATAAAAGTAAACATAGGTGAATTATAGAACAGAAATATGGAGTACAATGAAATTTTTAAAAATTTTGTCCCATAGCCAGTGACTCTAAAGATTACACTTACTTATTGTCTTTATTATGACATATTTCCCAATTATTTTACTCACGCAAGACCTTCAGGATAAAGTGTTTGCTGACTTCTCCTGCTTCGTTCGAGGCAATGCAGGTGTACCGTCCCGAATCTTCAGTTTCTGCTTTGGTGAGCTGAAGGACCATTCCTTGAGAGCTGATTGACAGATGGGCATCTAGCCCCAGGGGGTGACCATCTCTAAGCCAGGACATCCTGGGAGCTGGGGTTCCATCAGTAAAACATGTCATGGAGGTGGAACTACCCTTGACAATTGTGATTTCCTCTGTCCCCATCCCATTGTGCAGACTTGGTGGTACTATATAGAAAACAAAATTATATATCTATTATTATTTGATATCAATTTAGATTAAAAATTTTAATGGTTTACTTAGTTCTATAGTGTTTCTGTGATCTATAAAATTATAGAATTTAAAATAGCATATAATTAATTAATGACTTTACTATAAAAACGTGTTATAGGCTAATTACTAACTTTGCAAAACATTAATAATAAGCTCTCAGGACTGTTTTCCTTGTTGAACATACAAAACTAAATGTGGTTTAAATCTGGTCATTTTTTAACATTTTATACTTTCACCTTTAATTTATTATAATATACTCCAGATATTAAATCCTCTTCCAGAAACACAAGAGAAGACTCTACACATGGACATCACCAGATGGTCAATATTGAATGCAGACTGACTATATTTTTGCAGCCAAAGATAGAGAAGCTCTATACAGTCAGCAAACACAAGACCGGGAACCGACTGTGGCTCAGATCATGAACTCCTTATTGCCAAATTCAGACTTAAATTGAAGAAAGTAGGGAAAACCACTAGACCGTTCAGGTATGACCTAAATCAAATCCCTTACAATTATACAGTAGAAGTGACAATCAGATTCAAGGGATTAGGTCTGATAGACTGAGTGCCTGAAGAACTATGGATGGAGGTTGGTGACATTGTACAGGAGACAGGGATCGAGTCCATCCCCAAGATAAAGAAATGCAAAAAGGCAAAATAGTTGTCTGAGGAGGCCTTACATATAGCTGAGAAAAGAAGAGAAGTGAAATGCAAAGGAGAAAAGGAAAGATGTATCCATCCGAAAGCAGAGTTCCAAAGAAGAGCAAGGAGAAATAAGAAAGCCTTCCTAAGTGATCAATGCAAAGAAATAGAGGAAAACAATAAAATAGGAAACACTAGAGATCTCTTGAAGAAAATTAGAGATACCAAGGGAACATTTCATGCAAAGATGGGCTTGATAAAGGACAGAAATGGTATGGACCTAACAGAAACAGAAGATGTTAAGAAGAGGTGGCAAGAATACACAGAAAAACTGTACAAAAAAGATCTTCATGACCCAGATAACCATGAAGGTGTGATCACTTACCTAGAGCTAGACATCCTGGAATGTGAAGTCAAGTGGGCCTTAGAAAGCATCACTATGAACAAAGCTAGTGGAGGTGATGGAATTCCAGTTGAGCTATTTCAAATCCTGAAAGATGATGTTGTGAGAATGCTGCACTCAATATGCCAGCAAATTTGGAAAACTCAGCAGTGGCCATAGCACTGGAAAAGGCCAATTTTCATTCCAATCCCAAAGAATGGCAATGCCAAAGAATGCTCAAACTATCAAACAACTGGACTCATGTCACACTTTAGTAAAGTAATGCTCAATATACTCCAAGGCAGGCTTCTACTGTACATGAACCATGAACTTCAAGATGTTTAAGCTGGTTTTAGAAAAGACAGAGGAACCAGAGATCAAATTGTCAACATCTACTGGATCATTGAAAAAGCAAGAAAGTTCCAGAAAAACATCTACTTTTGCTTTATTGACTATGCTAAAAGCCTTTGACTGTGTGCATCACCACAAACTGCAAAATTCTGAAAGAGATGGGAATACCAGACCATCTGACCTGCCTCTTGAGAAATCTGTATGCAGGTCAGGAAGCAACAGTTAGAACTGACATGGAATGGCAGACTGGTTCCAAATAGGGAAAGGAGTACATCAAGGCTGTATATTGTCACCCTGTTTATTTAACTTATATGCAGAGTACATCATGAGAAATGCTGGGCTGGATGAAGCACAATCTAGAATCAAGATTGCCAGGAGAAATATCAATAACCGCAGATACGCAGGTGACACGACCCTTATGGCAGAAACTGAAGAAGAACTAAAGAGCCTCTTGATGAAAGTGAAAGAGGAGAGTGAAAAAGTTGGCTTAAAACTCAACATTCAGAAAATTAAGATTATGGCATTTGATCCCATCACTTCATGGCGAATACATGGGGAAACAGTGGAAACAGTAACAGACTTTATTTTGGGGGGCTCCAATGTATCTGCAGATGGTGACTGTGGCCATGAAATTAAAAGACCCTTGCTCCTTGGATGAAAAGTTATGACCAACCAAGACAGCATATGCAAAAGCAGAGACATTACTTTGCCAACAAAGGTCCATCTAGTCAAAGCTATGGTTTTTCCAGTAGTCATGTATGGATATGAGAGTTGGACTATGAAGAAAGCTGAGCGCTGAAGAATTGATGCTTTTGAACTGCGGTGTTGGAGAAGACTCTTGAGAGTCCCTTGGACTGCAAAGAGATCAAACCAGTGCATCCTAAAGGAAATTAGTCCTGAATATTCATTGGAAGTTCTGATGCTGAAGCTGAAACTCCAATACTTTGGCCACCTGATGCGAGGAACTGACTCATTAGAAAAGACCCTGATGCTGGGAAATATTGAAAGCGGGAGAAGAAGGGGATGATAGAGGATGAGATGGTTGGATGACATCACCAACTCAATGGACATGAGTTTGAGTAAACACCAGGAGTTGGTGATGGACAGGGAGGCTGGGCATTCTGCAGTCCATGGAGTTGCAAAGATTCAGACATGACTGAGTGACTGAACTGAACTGATATTATTCTGGAAGTATACTTTCAACTACCTTGTGTGGAATAAACAAAATAATAAGTTCCAGAGTCAATTTTATATAATCCAACATAAATCATTTTTAGCCTATGATAAATAGTTACTTAACTCTTCTGAGATGTTCTTGGGGATTGTGAACTCTCTGGTCTAGCAAATCTTGAGAAGTGGAATGTTTTAAGTTCTATCTCTGTCTAACATAACAGACAGATATTTAGTATACACACAAATATCCATTCATATTTTAAAGACTCTCAGACGACAACACATTAGAAAATAGTCTTAACTGTCTTTTTGTACCAAAAGACTGGTCTTGTGTCTGGATTGAAATGCTATTTTAAAAAATTAAAAAAAAAAAATTATTGAGGATGCTAAAAAAATAAAAATAAAAATAAAAATAAAAATTTTGTAAATTAATAAGCCTATACCCTTTTTAAATTGCAGACTTCTAAGCACAGAATGAAAAAAAAAAATTAACATTTCATTTAATGCTAAATTCCAGGTTACCAAAGTATCTTGACAGACAGTATGCTTCAATATATATGTATCCCCTGGGAAGAAAGGCATTCTGACCTAGTTAGTAAGATCCTATTTTACCAATCTTTCCTGATATGCCAATATTTAAATTAAGCCTGTTGCTTAATATTGGACACATAGTAAAGTAATAGGGACGTTTCTGGTAACATACCCAAAACTTGAAGACTGTAATGTTTATTATCCACCCCAGCTCTGTTGGATGCCACACAAGTATACACAGCAACATCGGATGCCTGAGCTCTCACAATCCTGGAAAACAATTTGACCCAACACTTCATAATTTCATCCCACTTCATAATCTGACATTTGATCAACATATACAAATAAAAATACCTGTGATAATACAAAGATTATAGCAGGTGATTTATTTGGGGAAATTTTGGTTATAAAGATTATAACCATCTACCGCAAAACATAGATGCCTCCAGTGAAATTTATTTGACAAAGCTGATTAGGCACTAAGAGTAAGCCACTGAAAATGTAACACAATATGAGGTGAATATTTTTCAAATACATATTAACAGAGAATGATGAAAATCACATGATTATAGTAAGCATCTTCCCATCATTTTGCCATACAAAGTTTTAGCTAAAATAGCAGCTCTTGAAAAATATATATATGATAGGTATAAGTCTATGAATGACCTATGGTATACAAATTTACTAAAACATGAACATTTAAATAATAATAAAGCATTTCAAATTTATATCTGCCTTTCTCCCTCTTCTAAAAAACAAAAAACTGAAAGGGAAACAAAAGTAAAAAATGTAGAAATGTAGGAAAAGACATTTTTAAAACATTATTTAGATGAAGCTGTTGTTGCTTACTAGCTAAGTTGTGTTCAACTTTCTTGCGACCCCATGGACTGTAGCCCACCAGACTCCTCGGTCCATGGGATTTCCAAGGCAAGAATACTGGAGTGGGTTGCCATTTCTTCCTCCAGGGGATCTTCCCAGTCCAGGGACTGAACCCAGGTCTCTTGCATCTCTTGCAGGCGGATTCTTTATCAGGGAGCCAACTTTACCGACTTAACAAGTTTACCAAAGTTAAGGTTTACAATTACAGTAACTCTGTGTAGCAAATCACACACAATAAAAGCTGACCTGATAACTTGTCCTCCAGAGAGCAACCGGATATGGGAGGAGAGAGGCAGAGGAAGTCCATTCTTTAGCCAGTTTATCTGTGGTGGAGGCATTCCTGTGGCTCTGCATTCAATATTTATTGAGGTGTCCACCAAAGCCATTAATTTCTCTGCTTCTTCTTTATTACCCCTAATTGCAGGTGGAACTATGTCATGCAGAAAATGAGAGAGGAGGGAATGGGTTTATTACTAGTTCAAATCATTCAACTACATTTACTCATATTTCTGCTTTATATCCTAAAAGGAAATAACAAGGACATCAGATTTTAGAACTAAATGCTTCAGACACCTATGGCTTTATTTCGTCTGATAGATTCTAAGGCAGCATAACCAAAAGAGGATGAAATTTCATATTTACCATAGACATTTAAATTAAAAATGCGGTCTTCTTCTCCAGCAGGATTAGTAGCAACACACGTGTACTTCCCCATGTCGGATGGGAGAGCTCCGTAAATGTTTAATGTGCTGCCGTCTGCAGTCACCCTGTAGGAGAGAGAATACAGATGCACTGAGATGATTTGTATGGAGCTAGCTATTTCTGGAAAACTCACTTGGATTATTATATTCTTGAAAAAAAGAGTCACGCTAAAATGCATCTTCGTCTTGGATATAATGGTTCAAATCTTTTTCATTAAGTACATGGAAATCAGAGCTAGTGAAACTGAAGGTGGTTTCAGGTAACCAGCTAAACTTCTGCAGTAACGGGTGTTATACACCCACTGCCTCCTTCTGAGGAAAAGGAAATGAACAACATCAGGAATTTTTCTATCCAAATCACGGGCAAAGGCGTGTTTTTCTCAGAAATAGAATGTTTTGTCACTACTTATCAATATAAGGTTTGAATTAAATGAAAATTATAAAATTTTGGTATAAAAACTGAAGAATGTTTATAATGTTTTAATAAGAAGTTAAAGTGAAAAATCTAGCTATAAACAACTTAGTATTAGTCTTAATGAGAAAGAGCTGACTCATTTGAAAAGAACCCGCTGCTGGGAAAGATTGAGGGCAAGAGGAGAAGGGGATGACAGAGGATGAGATGGTTGGATGGCATCACTGACTCGAGTGGACATGAGTCCGAGTGAACTCCAGGAGTTGGTGATGGACAGGGAGGCCTGGCGTGCTATGGTTCATGGGGTCGCAGAGTCGGACATGACTGAGCGACTGAACTGAACTGAAGGAGCAAGATGGAATAACTTTACAGTGACAACAGCTTAGTATTTATGTACGGGTGTTATTTGCAAATTTTTTCCCACAAATTGCTATAGCTTTCTCTTTGAATTACATAATAGTGAATACTAACAATATGATTACATTATCAATAATATCTAAATTAAGATTATTACATTACTGATTCTATTCACACACCATTTATTATCAAATAAAACTTCCTATGTTTTATAAAGAGGTTAAATTACTATCTACGGTTATTCTTACAATAGTCATTTTATTACATTCTCCCAGTGTCAAGAGTAAATACTCCATTTCTACTGTATCATATTATTAAATATAATTATTGAGAAGTATAATTTTATTATCTGGGTCTATTTTATTTTTTATTTTTAAAAACATAAATTTTTAAATTCCATGAGTTTAACCATGTGAATAAACAAAAAGCAAGCTGCCACGACTAAAGGAAAACACTAAGTTAACTTTGGAAAAATTACTTCATTTGGTGGATAAACTGGCCCCCTCACAAACCTACATATATTGTGGAGCTGGGAACAAATAATCAAAAAACTGAAAATAAGAATAAATATATTTGAGATCTTAATGTAAGAGGAGAAGTAATAGATCCTAAATTCCTAGGTATAAATATTACCTTTTAGAATAACTTAAAGTCCCACCAACTATCTAGTACTCGGTTTGGAACTAGGTTGATATCACAGCTGATTTAATAAAAATAATGACATATTGGTTAACTTTTGAGGGATGTCCAACCAGAGAAGTGAAATGCAAAATGTACCTCTAAGCTAAAACATCATTTGGCAATTCACCTAATTTTGTAAAGGGGACTAATATTTAAATTTTAACATAAAACTTCAAGAAAAAAAAACATTTATTTTTCCATAAATTGTGCACATTTAATTCATTGAGTAGAAAATATACTGCAAACCCCTAACTTTAAAATATTGGTTCAAAGTAATAAAGTTTGTAATACATTTAATTAATGCCTGCTGAGGTATATATAAAGGATTCCCAGGTGGTTCAGTGGCAAAGAATCCACCTGCCAATGTAGGAGACATGGGTTTGATACTTGAGTCAGGAAAATCCCCTAGAGAAAGAAATGGCAACCCACTCCAGGATTCTTGCCTGAAAAATCCAACAGACAGAAGAGCCTGGCAGGCCTCAGTCCGTGGGGTCGCAAAGACTCGGACATGACTGAGTGAGTAAGCGTGCATGCAAGGTATATATAATTCTTCAAGTAATTACAATTACTCTGGTGTGTATATATTATGAGACTTTGTGAAGAAATAATCCAGCAGAGTATAGAATAATGGATTGTCCTTCACAATACATTTGTTGAAAGTATCAGGAAGCCTGTAACATTTATCATTCCATCTCTATGAGGTTTGTGGCATGAAGAGTCAACTAAAAACGGCATCTGGACACATTACAAGGGATGAACCAGGTTATGATGATAGTATCTTTCTTTCAAAATGAGCCAAGCGCTATGGCATGTCTGGCGGTTTGGTGATTTCAGGACACAAAATCACATCTAAGAGATGACTGATGAATCATTTGTAGGATGAAATTGATTTGATGTTAGCAAGAAAGAAAAACGAATTATTTTTATGATGTAGACTTTGGTATAAATGTTCTGGAATTAGAGGAATAAAATCTACAACAGCTAACTAACACTTGCCGAAATGAACATGTAGGGAGATTTTATAACACAGAGTTGAAAGGTAAAGAACACATGCATACACAGATACTTTTGAATGATTCTCCCAAGAGAATATCTGTGTCCAGCTCTCTAAAACTGTATCCTTTTTCTTTCTGAATATAATGATAGCCAAGTTCCAAAGAGACTGAATTCACTATTATTCATGTGAAATTTGAAGCATAAAGCATTGTAGAAGACATTACAATTAATGACACAAAGATTCTTTTTACACATACCGAATTCTTTCTGTTTCACTGTTAACTATGGGCTTTCCATCTTTAAGCCACTGAATAAGTGGGGTGGGAATGCCATTTGCATTGCAGACCAGCTCAACATTTTCCCCAAGAAGGACACTGACTTCACTTGGAATCTCAGCATCAGCAACATTTGGAGGAACTTTGGAGAAATAATTAAGACTTTCATTATCAAGGCATAAGAGTGCAAATGCTATGAATATAACAGAATCATAGAACAATATGCCATTTTTATGTCATATTCTTCCTAGATTGTGGTTCAAGATCAAACTCTTGCCATTGTCAGAAATTACTTGAAAAATAAGTATAGGAATCACTTCAATATTCTTGTTATACTGTAAGTTGACATAATTATTTAGTCATAGGGGTTGTTGACACATCTACCTCATGGGCACCCTTCTTGGCCACAGAGAATCACTCCTGATTAAAGCCTCAATAGATAGCTCAGAATTAATACAGTTCAGGAGAATCTGTTTTTATAAAAGTTTAGCATAAGTCTGAGAAAGGTATCTGAATTGAGTATTTCTTTCTCTATGATACAGTTTAAATACTCTTTATTCTGAACAATAGCTTATTATTCAAGATTCAATCATCTCTATTTCTTTTACTAGCATCTTTCTTCCTCACTTTAATGATTCAATTAAGAAATAGTGGATAATAAAAATATTGACAATTCTATTAGAAACACATTTGAATTACTCTTCTTAATAATTACAGTGGTGTCGTTCATATAGTGGAGGCAGTTTACACCAAGTTGCAAGAGCCAGATCTGCATATCTTTACAACTCCGTGTTCAGTGCCATCATTTCAAGCAGTAGCTTGAAATGGGCCACCGTGGAAATACTCACGCCACAGAAATTGACAGATGACTGGTTCCAAGTCAAAACCATTTTATTTGCAGAGTCAACTGTTAGATATTTACCAAGACACCACTGCATAATCTCTCCAAATCTCATTTCAGTTGTCCAGAAGATAAGAATAATTATACTAAATTTATATCTACCAAAGAAGTTGAATCAATAAGAATGCTAATGAGACATCCCATAATAAATGTCAAATACAGGAAAGCAGGCTTTTGGGTAGCTCAGTGGTAAAGAACCCACTTGCCAATGCAGGAGATGTGGGTTCAATCCCTGTGTTGGGAAGATTTCCTGAAGAAGGAAAATAATAACCCACTCCAGTATTCTTGCCTGGGAAATCCCATGGACGGAGGAGCCTGGCGGGCTACAGTCCATGGGGTTGCAAAAGAGTCAGACACAACTTAGCAGCTGAAGCAACAACAAACGCATAGCATGGACTAGGCCTCGTGTACATATATAGCATCTATATAGTCTTAAGACACATACAAAATGTCTGGTAAAAATCTTTGATCATACCACATACTCCATGAGTGGCATCTATTATTATTAATGCATTAAACATAAATTAGGCATGTAATTTCTGACACTGAATCTCTGAACAGCTGTATTTCCTTTTGTGCTTCTAAAATCTTCAGCATCACTAATAGGAAAAACCACTGATACTCATAAACTAATTTTGATTTTTCCTTAATTTCAATTTTTCGGTGATGGATTTTAATCTTACTGTGGTGATCACTTTGCAGCATATACATATATAAAATCATTATGTTGTACACGTTAAACTTGTATAATGTTGGTGCATGCTCAGTCATTACATGGTGTCCAACTCTTTACGACCCCATGGACTGTAGCCCAGAAGGCCCCTTTGTCCATGGGATTTCCCAGGCAAGCATACTGGAGTGGGTTGCCATTTCCTTTTCCTTGTGATAATACAAAGATTATAGAAGGTGATTTATTTTGGGAAATTTTAGCTATAAAGATTATAAGCATCCATCCCAGGACTGAACCCATGTCTCCTGCATTGGCAGGTGGATTCTTTACCTCTGAGTAAAGAATGGGAAGCCCTATACAATGTTACATGTCAATTATATTTCAATAAAACTGGAAAAAAATTTCAATTTTTCTGTGGTTAGTTTCAGCAGAGCACACAGCAAGTAGATAATACATATTCACAATTGCACTGGACAAACTTAGGACAAATCCTTTTCACAATAACTATAATGAAATTGGAAAAAGCAAGCATTTCAACTTGGTTTCAAGTTAGACTTCCATTTCAGTTTATAATACCCGAAGGTTTGCTGAACATCAAAAAGATGCAAGTTCTCCCTGCAGCGCTCAATTCTATGCTGGAACATAATAGATGTTAATTAAGTATTTTTTGGATAAATCAATGCTTTTTATTCTCACCTCCAATTAGATTCACGATTATTTAAATTTACCCATTCCTTGACCAGTAACTAGGACATATTTAATCTCTTCATGAGATAAATCTTACATATCTATATAAGTAGAGATTCTATAGGCTTAGTATCAAAATAAATTATTCCAGCTCTAAGTGAAGAAGTAAATATACTGTAGGAAGGTACACAGTTCAGGACACATGAAAAAACAGATTTTGAAATTTCTACTACTCTTTTCTTCACATTTATGTACATTTTCATGAAAACTCTACCTACTGGTAAATGCAGGACAGAAAATTCACAGTATTTTTTGTTTATCTAAAGATATTTGGGGGACTTTCCTGATGCCCCAGTGGTTAAGACTTCACCTTACAATGCAGGAAGTACAGGTTTGATCCCTGCCTGGGAAGCTAAGATCTAAGTGTCTTGTGCCTCGTGACCAAAAAGCCAGAACATAAAACAATAGAAGCAATAGCATAATAAATTCAATAAAGACTTTAAAAAAATGGTCCACGTAAAACAAAATCTAAAAAAGAAAGATGTTTTGTAAGTCAAATCATTATGCTGTGTACTCTAAAATTATATCACTTAAATCTCAATAAACTGAAAAGACTACAATATCCAAAACACACAAAAGAGATATTTTGAATCAATTATAAATGATCTGTTTAGATATACACTTATTTTATACTATAAATAGAATGGAATAAGGAAACTGAAGACAGATCAGAGTGTACCCCACATACCTTGAATTGAAAGAATGTAATTTTTCTGTGCTTTTCCCTCCATATTTGAGGCAATGCATGTATAGTTTCCACTATCTGAATGTTGGGACCTGGCAATTTGGAGTTTGCTTCCCCCAGACAAAATATGAACTTCCAGTGAGCCAGAATTTTCTAGTGGTAGAAACAAAGCAAATCATAAAAAAGCTTTTATTTTAATGTCTCTACAATTCACCATAAAAATGTCTGACTTTACGTGATAAATGTATTTCTTAAAGGTCCTCCCTTTGTACTTTGATTTTAAAGGACCGCGTTATTTTTTGAAAAAGACAAGAAGAAAAATCTCTGTAAAATGAAGACTCTTTTGTAAGTTTATATTCTAGTACATTAGGCTTTCTGAACTAAACATAGCTATGTGCACAGTACTGAACATGTGCTAGGTTATTAACATAATGAATGAGGAGCAAAAGAAAACAATCATAAGAAATGCACAGCTATATTACCTATGGGTTTGTGGTTCTTCAACCATGCTATGGAGGGAGGTGGGATTCCAGTAGCATCACATGTTAAAGTAACAGGATTGCTGACTGTCTCCACAGTGACTTCGTTTTCAGGCCCTTCAATACTGGGTGGCACTGTAAAAAGACAGAAGAAAATCATGTGTCCTCATTAAGTTAATTCAGGATACTTTCTTTCATTTGCATATCTGGGGGAAAAAAGACTTGTATTAGAGGCAGATGCTCACCATATACATTGAGGTGGAAATTTTTATCATCCCGTCCTGCTACATTTATAGCTCTACATACATACTGGCCTGTGTCAGATACCTAAAAGAAAAAGATACTATTGTATGTGCTCCATTAAGTTACAGATGACCAATCACACTGTTCAAGTGTAGATTAAATCATCAGTCATCTTTATGCTCAAATGCCCCAGTCCTAATTGCCTTCTACAATCCTGCTTTTTCTTTTAAATGAAAAAAATAAAGATAATGGCATTGATGATGTTATTTTTTTTTAATGAAAATAATTTTTTAGTGTAGTAAAGGAAAGATACAACTTCCAATTCTCTCTTCCATAATCCCACCAAGGAGTCACGCATGACGTACAAACAAAAATAAAAGATGCACCTCAGCTTTTGCGATGTGCAGCATTTGTCCATCGGCCAAAATCGCCAGGGGAGCAGACTCTGTTAGCATCCGTCCATTCTTATACCAGGTGATGACTGGAGGCGGGACAGCATTTGATTCACACTCCAGTGATACTGAGGTCCCCTCTCTTACATTAACTACAGAAAGAGATTCGCTTCCATGATCTTTAATGCTTGGGGGCACTGAAGGAAGAAAACAGAGGTTTTGTTTTTTCCATTAAGATGTGCAGATAGAAAATACCTAATACCAGTTTAAAAATGAAAGACTCTTATGAGAATAGTATAAACAAACCATAAACAGTCAGGGAAACTTTTTTCTTGCTTTCCCCAGCTTGGTTGATAGCTATACAAGTGTATTCACCACCATCAGATACCTTGGCCCGGATAATTTGCAAAGTTCGACCACCTGTGGGCAAATATAGTGCAAATTGAAAAGCGGTATAGAAATTGTTGTAATAACTAGTTTATCAACAAGATAAATGACAAAATATATCCTTTCCCTAAGAGAGAAATCTATACATATTAATAGAAGCATTTCATATACAAAATGAAAGAATTTAATCAGTTTCCTTGGATCCTTTCATTATTACTTACTCTGAAAGTTAAAGTGTTAGGCACTCAGTCATGCCCGACTCTTTTTTGTGACCCCATGGACTATAACCCACCAGGCTCCTCTGTCCATGGAATTTTCCAGCAAGAATACTAGAGTGGGTTGCCATTCCCTTCTCCAGGGGTCTTCCCCACCCAGGGATTGAACTCAGGTCTCTCACACTGCAGGCAGACTATCATCTAAGCAACCAGGTAAGCCCATTACTTACTCTGCTTCCTTCTAAAAGAAGAAATTATTAAAAATTTATCTCCAGTAACCAAATGTGGATAACAGAACTGTTTCATACAGATTCTTCTGAGTAAACAATAACTGGACTACAGTCAGTATACGTTAAGTATTTCTGGTTTAAGTCTCCCACAGTACAGAAGTGGCTATCCTCTGTTAGTCAATTTATCTACCCTTCAGGAGCTTTAGTACTGATTGAAAACAACCAGTGAATCTATCCAATGAAAGCACTATTTCGTAAACTTATCATCCCCAAGGGATTAGTAAGCAGCTCTGTTCCTAAATTTCATAATTTTTTGAAGCAGACCTTGTTACTGTACATTCCCACTCAACTCATAAACGTCTACACGGTTTCATCCTAACAGCCCCAAACGGCTAGAGAGAGGCATTTAACATGAACAAATGAATGTAGCAAGACAAACGTCTGGAAAGAGACTAAGTTGAAATTCCATTTGTATTAAAAATAAAGAAAAATGAGAAAGTGTCGCCTACTTTAAAAGAGTACTAAGTTCCTTACCAGGCACAATGAGAGCATTTGTGTTTAGTTTGATAGGCTGTTCATTCTTGAGCCAGCTGAGATCAGGAGGTGGAAAACCAGAGACCTCACAGGTCAAAGTGATGAAATTGTTCACCACAACAGTGAGATTTTCAGGGTTAGGACCAATGATACTTGGAGGAACTATAATAGTAAATATATTAAAAGTGAAATATGTTAATATTAAACATTAAAAGTGAAAAATGAGATTATCAATAACACATACTCCAATTTATTAATATAAGCCCAACCACTGTACTCTGCTAAAGCACTGAGTTAATGATGCTAATTATTTACCTTTCTTCTTAGAATTCCCTAATGCCTTCATCAAATTCATGTCAGTTTTGTTTTTTCCAATTGAAAGAAAATACTAGAATTTTTAAAGGCAGAATTATTGTGCATTTTATTTGTAAAATGTAATTGGAAGTTCTTAAGATGGTTTTGTCAATGTACAAAGATCTAATACTGCTTTTTATTAAATATATTTGAATATTCTGGCTTTTAATATTACACCCTTAAAATTTTTATTTTCTTGTTTATAGTAATACGAGACATTTTATTTTAGGGTATCTATCTGTAAATTATACAGACAATTTCCACAATGTAAATAAATGACTTTCAAGATGAGCAAAAAATTTAAGAAATAAACAATGTAACGTCTTATTGTTCAACACCAAAAAAGAATTCCAAAAGCAAAAGCAGTACAGAAAAAAGAAGAGTACAAATAAGATTAACAATGCAAATGACAATTATGCATATTAAAACACACATTTATGGAACAATAGATGTTTTTATAAGAACACATGCATATTGAAGGAACAATATTATGGATTCAAATGACTTCCAAAGTGGGGATGGGGTGGGAACAGGAGTGAGGAATGGGCATTAAAAAGGAATGAATATATGAATGAATGAATAGATTTAAAGGCAGAGATAGGTCTCGCTCAGGCTAGCGAAGATAGTAAGACATGAGATAAAGAATGTAATGTAACATTCTATTATTATATTATACTCTCTATATTATTCTCTCTATGTATTATATTCAGATTGAGGTTTTAAAACAGCATCAAAAAAAAGATCAAAAAGACAAAATTGCTTTTTAAATATTACTATCAAACTTTTAATCACCAATTTTCAGGACCATTCATTGATACTTATTTCAGATGCTGTGCTAAGTGCTGATGCAGTACAAAAATATAATAGATTATAAAGAATAATTTGGTGGTAGTGACATTGAGCAAAAAAGTGACAGATAACATTTTTTTTTAAGTGATTATGCTGTGCCAGGCACTAAACACTTTACAATGCCATTTCATTGAAAGCTCATAAAACTTATGTGTTAGATACAGTTCTTATCCTCTTATTATAGATGAGGAAGCTGAGACAGAGAGAGATTAGCATCTTGCCTAAGGTTTCACAGTCACTGGGAGAGACTGGTGTCTGGTTTAGAGCCCTCTTCTTAGCCACCATCTGATACTGCCTTGTAATTACAAGTGTGCATGCCTAGTTGCTCAGCCGTGTCCGACTCTTTGTGACTCTGTGGACTGTAGCCTGTCAGGTTCTTCTGTCCATGGGGTTCTCCAAGAAGACAGAAAATGGGGATACCTTCCAGAAAGATAGCGTGGCATATACAATGGTCCAAATGGAGAAAAGAATATGGCACCAGAAGGCTGACCTGACCAGAGTTTGAAGAGCAAGGTTGTTGGGGAGTTAGGCTGGAGAGTAGATAAGATATAAGGACTAAGTAGGATCAAGTCCTACAGGGTCTTCTGGGCATCATTAAGAACACTGAAATATAGCCCAAGGGAAGGAAAGCAGAAGAATGGTTTACTCAAAAATTCACTTAAAAGATACCAATCTGGCCACAGTGGAGGGAATTGGTGAGAAGGCTAAAAGGGACTCAGAAAGACCAGTTAGGTGACTATTGCTGTGATAAGTGAAAAAGATTACAGTGCTATGCTCAGGACGGTGTCAGAAAGAACAGAAGAGTGAGTGGATCCAGGATGTTTTGTGGTAGAATATCCAGGACTCAATGCTTTGCGTGTGAGGTTTAAGGAGGAGGAGGAATCAAGGATGGCATTCCTTTTCCTGGCTTGAACAGTGGGAAGATGGTGATTCCCTTTACTGAGACACAGATCCCTGGAGGAGGAACACATTTTGGGGAAAAGGGAATAAGCTCAGTTACATGGTCTTACGAATGACTATCACACATTTGTATTGATAAGAAGTAAATGTCTGAATAGAAGAGTCTAGAGTTCCTGAGGGGGACCTGGCTGGAGATAAAACTTTGCCAACTATCCACACATAAATGGTAACTGAAATTTGGGAATTCATGAGATCACATGATGTGTGAGGAAGAGCTTGAAGAAATGAGGTTGAGGGCTTAGAAAAATAACAAGTAATAGTCAAGTAGGAAGGGAGGAACTAACAAAGGAAACTGGCAATGAGAGATTGGAAAGGAAAGATATAAATAAGGGGCGTAGGTATCACATAAGCCAAAGGAAGAGAAATTTTGAAAAAGATAGTCAAATGCTCAAGAATGTCAAATGCTCAAAAGTAAGAAAGATAAAGCCTGGAAAATGCCTACTGGATTTTTGATGTCATTTCTTGAATTCAGTGAGCAGCTTCATTGGAGATGTGGGGGTGAAATCTGGTGAGTAGTGGTGGGAGGAATGAGCAGCAGTGAGGAGATGGAGATGGTAAATATACACAGCGATTAGAGAAGGTTGTTTTGAAATCGGGGCAAAGAGAGGGAGGCAGCTGAAGGGAAATACTAGGTCCAAGGGGGAGTTTCTTATTTTTATTTTTTAAGAGGGAAGAGAGAAGTAAATTTAAGTGCTCTTGGGAAAGAGCCAGTAAAAGTGTGAATTTCAGTACTGGAAAGGAAGAGAGGAGACTGTGGGATTTCTGAGGGGGTAGCGGCAGGGATCTAGAGCCAAGTCAGCCTTTGGAAGGCAGAGGAACTCTTCCATTCTGTGTTGTAACAGAAGAGAAGAAATGGCAATATCAGACACAGCTGATATTGTCAACTTGATGGTAGGAATTAGAAGTGGTTTCTGCAATACGCCTTCTCTTTTCCCTGTAAAACAGGAGGCAAGGGTATTGACTGAAAGTAAGAGGTGGGCTGTGATTGACTGACGTTTGCATCCCCCCAAAATTCATATACTAAAACACTAACTCTCAGTGTGGTTGTATTTGAAGACGGGGACTTGAAGTGAAACACAAATGAAGTCATAAAGGTCATAAGCCTGATCCTACCAGATTACTGTCTTTATAAAAATAAGACAGCTGAAAGCTTCCTTGCTTTTTCTGTCCATGTGTGCTCGTGGAAGGGCCTCGTGAGGACACACTGGTCATCTTCAAGCCAGAAAGAGCCTTCACCAAAGCTGAATCCTGCTGGAACCTTGATCTTGGACTTTCCAGCCTCCAGACTGGTGAGAAAATAAACTCTTGTTGTTTAACCACGTAGTCTCTGGTATTTTGTTAATGGCTGCCCGAGCTAAGACAGGGGCCATCTGATGTTCGAGAAGGTGTGAGTCACTCTGAAGTAGAGACATAAGGATGCACCCCAGCCAGTATAAAGAGCTCATTTCAAGCAGTACCTGTGAATTGATAACTCCAATATTCCTGATGCCAAGAGTTTCTCCAGCTAGGGTTACCTACCTGGGTATAGGTACAGAATTCAGTTGAGAGGTAATACAGAAAAGCAGCTAAGCTTAAAGCCTCTGGAATCAGGCTGCTGCTGCTGCTGCTGCTGCCACTTCAATCGTGTCGACTCTGTGCGACCCCATAGACGGCAGCCCACCAGCCTCCCTGGTCCCTGGATTCTCCAGGCAAGAAACACTGGAGTTGGTTGCCATTTCCTTCTCCAATGCATGACAGTGAAAAGTGAAAGTAAAGTTGCTCAGTCGTGTCCGACTCCTAGCGACCCCATGGACTCAGCCTACCAGCCTCCCCGGTCCCTGGGATTCTCCAGGCAAGAGCACTGGAGTGGGTGCCATTTCCTTCTCCAATGCATGAAAGGGAAAAGGGAAAGTGAAGTCGCTCAGTCTGTCCGACTCTCTGCGACCCCATGGACTGCAGCCTACCTGAGTTAAAATACTGGTTTTGTATTTGCCAGCTGTGTAACTTTGGCCGTGTTTATCTCACAGAGGCTCATCTTTTTTTATCCGTAAAAGAGATATATAATAGGACCAACCACCTGGGGTTGAGATAATTAAGTAAAATAACATATATAAAAACACCTGGCACATCATCTTGTAGGTATCAAGCAGTCAGTATGTTGCATTGCTATATGTGGACCTGAGCTTTTATTAAGCAAGAGCACTGAGAAGACATGGGCTAAGAGCAGTAATCAATATGCTGGTCAATGAAGGTCAGGCTGGATGTGAAGGAAAGTAAAGACACAGAGGGTTGGGAAACATTGGAGGTCAACAGACTGAAGGTTAGAGACCAACCAGAACAAGCACTGCTGGAAAACAAATGGTATGGTTTTAGGGAAGCAATTTAAATGGCTTCTCCCCTACATGGATTTTCCAGTATTTAATCCAATATGAAGTATGGATTCCTAATGCAGTCAGGAGATCAAGACACCATGAACTGGCAACAGAGGAGAGCCCTCCTGTCCCATTCTTAACAGTAAACACTAATGGCAGCTGCCTCTCAATTCATGCAAGGTTCCCAACTCAGATGATTCTGCTATACATTAAGAAGAGAAACTGGATATAAAGGAAATATAATCAAGGAACAACAAATATTTGTTTAGCAACTACCATGTCCTTAGGTTTAGGAAGACCAAGGTCCATAAGAAATAACCATTTGTCTACACAATTTATAATAAAGTTATAAGATAGAGGTGAAGATACTGACATAGAAAGATAATAAAGTAGCATCTGTAACTACTAAAACTGGGTTGTTTTTTTTTTTTACAAGATGCTTTTGACCATGTAAAGAAAGAAAAATGAATCCTGCCTTGGGGAATCAGGAAAAATAATCAACACTTTTATTTTTCAACATTTATTCTACTGTACTTTATCGATTAGAATGTATACTTTCACAATGATTATTACTGTTTAATTCACTTTTTCTGGGAAATCATAATACATTATTACCATTTTGGTCAGATTTACTCAACAAAAGTTTCTAAGCACTGGGACTGCAAAGATAGCACTGCCTCAAATCTGTTACATAGCATCAGTACCAGACATTGCTAGACATCAATACTTCCTACATATCGCACCACAAAAGAATATCTATTGCGATAAATAAAAGTCTTTTGAAAGAAGAAATGTTTCACTAATGTCAAATTTCTGCTATTTTCAAAATGAGCTAGAATCTGGTATATAAATCACACAGAGTGAGAGTAAGTGAAAGTCGCTCAGTTGAGTCTGACTCTTTGCGACCCTATGGACTATACAGTCCATGGAATTCTCCACGCCAGAACACTGGAGTGGGTAGCATTTCCCTTTTTCAGGGGATCTTCCCAACCCAGGGATTGAACCCAGGTCTCTTGCATTGTAGGCAGATTCTTTACCAGCTGAGCCATGTGAATCAAACAGTTAAAGAAAATGTTATAATAATTGTTCACCATTTCCAATTTAATATTCTGGAAGCAGCTGTGCGTCATGAAAATAAAATTATTTATGGTTGACATCCAACAGCATTTTTAGCAAAAGCAAAAAAAACACTAGTATTTATGGAGTGTCTAGCATTTATCGAAAACTTAAAATCTGATAAATGAATTAGATGTATGGATGGTTCTTAGGAATTATTAAACTACATAAAGTGACTTTTTCTTCCTTGGGGAGTGTATTAAGTTCTGGAGGGTGTAATTCAACATGAATTCCATAACTGAGGACAGAAACTGGTTCCAATCAGGCCCAGTGGGTAAATTTTCATGAGTAGAAGAGCTATTTTTGGTTCTTACTTCATATAAACTTACACTCTTTGGGATTTCAAATTTTGATTTTTTTTTTTTTAACTTTCAAATACATAGGAGTAACTACTTTGTCTTAGGGGACTGAAATACTATAAAAACAGTCTTCCTAAAAGATTTGTACTTTATAAATCCCATAAGCTGTGGTAAGAAAGAAAGAAGGGGAAAGACTGGATGAATGCTGGCTCCGCACATTGTTCAAGTTAAAAAATAGGAAATAAGCCTACATAATCTAAAACACAGTTTTCCTGCTTTTTCAAGCATACTCTAACAGATGTTTTTGGAACTGAGCTCTTACCATGAACATTGAGGTTAAAATATTTTTTGGCACTTCCTGCTGTGTTCTCAGCAATGCACACGTATCTGCCGATATCTGTTATTTGACTATTTAGAACCTAAGGGGGAAAATGAAGCAATTTCAACTAAAACTTTTTAGAAAGCAGCTTGTCAATTTTGAGAATAAACAATCCATATTCTTTCTAGTTAATACCAGATAAACATAATAAAGAATTTTTATATGTAGCATGGCTGATGCTGGTTTTTATGAGGTCCATTAAATAAATATTTATAAAGATTTCTAATCAGAAAAGGCAATTTTGTACATACTGGCATATTGACTAAGAAAAGTCCCAAGTCTTGCTCCCACTTCCCCATCTACATCCCTGCCCATGTGACTACATCACTGGAAATTCCTCCCATCAGGAAGTGGGATAAAGATGTAGAATTTGTGTTGGCCTTGTGATCAGCTTTGACCAGCAGAGTGTGATGGATGTGACAGTGTTCCATTTCAAACCTAAGCCTTGTGCACTTCCCCCCACTCATCTGGAAGCCTGCCACCACTCTGTGAGGAAACCAGGATTAGCCCGCTGGAAGGTGAGAGATCACATGGGAAGGGTCATCCTAGTTATTGCAACTGAGGCCCCAGAAACATGCAAGAGCCCAGCTAAGATCAGCAGAGCCACTAAATCCAACCCACAGTATGTAGACACTTGAGTAAGCCTTGCCAAGACCAGAAAATCGCCCAGTCAACCAGAAAGAAGGCTTGTGAGCCAAATAAATCCCTATTATTTTAAGCTGCTCGAAGTGGTTTGTTTTACACAGCAAGAGTTAATACAGTAGCTACGTCTTTAAATTATGCAGACATTTCTATTGATCTACATATCTTTTAGCTCTAGCCAACAGAAATATTTTAGCATTTAGCTAGAGGTTTAACGTGCATCACATAGAAAAAGTCATGATGTTTAGAAGATATTTAGAAAAGTCAAGATTATTTATAAGCAGTGAATCCCATACTTTTTTTTTTTTTTTAAGAACTCCATGAGATATGTTCTGGGTTGGATTCCCTGATGCTTAAATTCTTGGACCTACAGAACATCATTAATATGTTCAAGAAATAATTTCTTAAGTTGTGTCCTAACAAAAGGGTTGGAGTTATTTCTACAAGTGCCTATCTTTCTTTTCGGACACTTGAAAAGAAAAAAATAAGACATGCCCATTAGTACACAGTAATTCAGGATATTTATATGGTTTCTATTATTATCAACTCTTTGCCAACAGAGGACAAATTTTAATCTACATAGAACCTTACACCATCTAGAATCTTATCATCAGAAATATGCAATGAAAAGATTATAATAATTCACTTATAATTTGATGCTTAACACAGAGGCCATATTACAGTAAATTTAGGTGTATGTGTGTGAATGTACAGATGAATTCTGGAAATATTCACATAAAACTGTTAACAGCGGTCACCAGTGATAATGAGAAAAGAATGAGGAAGAATAATTGTATTTTATATCCTTTTTATGATGTGTTGTTTTTTCATAAATGGGGACTGAAGCCCACCAGGCTCCTCTGTCCATGGAATTCTCCAGGCAAGAATACTGGAGTGGGTAGCCTATCCCTTCTCCTGGGGATCTTCCTAACCCAGGCATTGAACCGGGGTCTCCTGCACTGCAGGCAGATTCTTTACCAGCTGAGCTACCAGGGAAGTCCACAAATATTTATAAACAAGTACAAATTATTTTTAAAAGCAAAAACACAGTGATTATAAAATACAAACTCATAGCTATTTTTAAATTAGATTGTTTACTGTTACCTGTAGAATTCTCCCATTAGATAGAAATTTATGATGCTCATCTTCTAGCAAGGGCTGCCCATCTTTTTGCCAGGAACTCCTTGGTGTGGGACTGCCACTGGATAAACACTCCATCAGCACACTCTTGTTCACCAGCACGGTGACCTCTTCAGGGAGATCACCATTTGCTCCTTTGATAACTGGCGGCACTAATAAGTGATTGAAACAAAGAGAAAAGACAGGAAGCAAAGTCCTTTCTAAATTATTCTAGCTTTATGACAGTTTTTAAAAGTTTGGGATAAGAGAGAAGCAAAAGTTGAAGAAGAATCCATGATCCTGAAGTAACATTTTACATTAATAAATCACGGTGGTGATAAAAACTATGTAAATTTGGGTTTACTTTTTCCTTCCCCACCTATGCTGGACTCCCAAAGTTTGCTTCCCATTTAGGTTAATACTGATTATTACCTTTCTGCACCACCCTCACAGGCTCCCCTCCCCACCCTTAGGTCACATTATAATTTTTTTTTTTTTTAATCTCGGATCCCAGGTTGATGAGGGTGGGTGCAGAAAGCAATGATGAAGCCAAGTAGCTCCAACTTCAATGTTTGACTGTCTATACACCCCTCCCTCATGGTGGAAATGTCTAATGTTCTGTTTTTCATGGGCTCAAAACACCACCCCAACCACTGTTTCTCTTACTCTCATACTTAAGGAAAGGACTAAATACATTTGATATGTGTTCCCACATATCCTTTCTTACCATCCCAAGGGACGGCATTTCACTACCATGGAAGGTAGTGAACCCTGGCTGACCCCTCTTGGTTTCTTGACTGCACTTTTCACCTATTCTAAGACTTGCTCCATCAATCTTGTACCTTCCTCCCATCTGCACATGCACTAGAAACTTTAACCTGTCCCTGTCTGTTGGAGCATTTTCCTTGATCTATAAGCAAGTTCAAAACTCTCTTAAAGATATTATTTCAGACAAGCTGCTTTCCTACAACTCAATTTCACGTCTTCCTGCCTCTTCAAAATCTCCTGAGTAGTCTATATTTGTTTCCTTTTCCATCTGATTATTTGCTCAGTATATATATCCTTCTGTTCTGTGGTTGAGTACCACACCATACTAAAAAAAAAAAAAATTGATCTTTTGAATTTCACCAATGATTTTTTAGTTTCAAAGCCAAATGACCTTTTTTAGTTTTCATTTCTTTAAATTTGCTTTGTTCATGGTGATGCTTCCTATGGCCCACTTGACTTTGCACTCCAGGATGTCTGGCTCTAGATGAGTGATCACAACATCATGGTTATCTGGGTCATGAAGATCTTTTTTGTACAGTTTTTCTGTATATTCCTGCCACCTCTTCTTAATATTTTCTACTTCTGTTAGGTCCATACCATTCCTGTGCTTAATTGTGCCCATCTTTGCATGAAATATTCCCTTGGTATCTCTAATTTGCTTGAAGAGATCTCTAGTCTTTCCCATTCTATTGTTTTCCTCTATCTCTTTGCACTGATCACTTAGGAAGGCTTTCTTATCTCTCCTTGCTATTCTTTGGAACTCTGCATTCAAATGGGTATATATTTCCTTTTTTCCTTTGCCTTCAGGTTTTCGTCTTTTCTCAGCTATTTGTAAGGCCTCCTCAGACAACCATTTTGCATTTTGTATGTCTTTTTATTGGGAATGGTCTTGATCCCTGCCTCCTGTATAATGTCACAAACCTCCATCCATAGTTCTTCAGGCACTCTGTCTATCAGATCTAATCCCTTTAATCTAATTGTCACTTCCACTGTATAATTGTAAGGGATTTGATTTAGGTCTGCCAAAGAATTGATGCTTTTGAACTGTGGTGTTGGAGAAGACTCTTGAGAGTCCCTTGGACTGCAAGGAGATCCAACCAGTCCATTCTGAAGGAGATCTGCCCTGGGATTTCTTTGGAAGGAATGATGCTAAAGCTGAAACTCCAGTACTTTGGCCACCTCATGCGAAGAGCTGACTCATTGGAAAAGACTTTGATGCTGGGAGGGATTGGGGGCAGGAGGAGAAGGGGACAACAGAGGATGAGATGGCTGGATGGCATCACTGACTCGATGGACGTGAGTCTGAGTGAATCCAGGAGTTGGTGATGGACAGGGAGGCCTGGCGTGCTGTGATTCATGGGGTCACAAAGAGTCGGACATGACTGAGCGACTGAACTGTATGAAGGGTGTAGTGGTTTTCCCTACTTTCTTCAATTTAAGTCCAAATTTTGCAATAAGGAGTTCATGATCTGAGCCATAGTGAGCTCCTGGGAATTCCAGCTGAGCTATTTTAAACCTTAAAAAATGATGCTGTGAAAGTGCTACAGTCAATATGCCAGCAAATTTGGAAAACTCAGCAATGGCCACAGGACTGGAAAAGGTCAGTTTTCATTCCAATCACAAAGAAACGCAATGCCAAGGAAAGTTCAAACTACCTCACAATTGAACTCAACTCACGTGCTAGCAAAGTAATGCTCAAAATTCTCCAAGCTAGGATTCAACAGTATATGAACCAAGAACATCCAGTTGTTCAAGCTGTATTTAGAAGAGGCAGAAGAGCCAGAGATCAAATTGCCAACATCCATTGGATCATCGAAAAAACAAGAGAGTTCCAGAAAAAACATCTATTTCTGCTTTATTGACTACACCAAAGCCTTTGACTGTATGGATCACAACAAACTATGGAAAATTCTTAAACAGATGGGAATACCAGACCTCCTTACCTGCCTCTTGAGAAATCTGTATGCAGATCAAGAAGCAACAGTTAGAACCCGACACAGAACAATGAATTGTTTCCAAATTGGGAAAGGAGTACGTCAAGGCTGTATACTGTCACCCTGTTTATTTAACTTATATGCAAAGTAGATCATGTGAAATGCCGGGCTGGATGAAGCACAAGCTGGAATCAAGAGTGCTGAGAGAAATACCAATATCCTCAGATACACAGGTGATACCACCCTTATGGCAGAAAGTGAAGAAGGACTAAAGAGCCTCTTGATGAAAGTGAAAGAGGAGAGTGAAAAAGTTGGCTTAAAACTCAACATTCAAAAAGTGAAGATCATGGCATTTGGTCCCATCACTTCATGGCAAACAGATGGGGAAACAGTGACAGACTTTCTTTTCTTGGGCTCCAAAATCACTCCAGATGGTGACTATAGCCATTAAATAAAAAGACACCTGCTCCTTGAAAGAAAAGCTATGACTAACCTAGACAGCATATTAAAAATCAGAGAGATTACTTTGCTGACAAAGGTCCGTCTAGGCAAAACTATGGTTTTTCCAGTAGTCATGTATGAATGTGAGAGTTGGACTATAAAGAAAGCTGAGTGCCTTAGAATTGATACTTTGGAACTGTGGTGCTGGAGAAGACTCTTGAGAGTCCCTTGGACTACAAGGAGATCCAACCAGTCCATCCTAAAGGAAATCAGTCCTGAATACTCATTGGAAGGACTGATGCTGAAGCTGAATCTCCAATACTTTGGTCACCTGATGCAAAGAACTGACTCATTGGGAAAGACCCTGATGCGGGGAAAGATTGAAGGCAGGAGGAGAAGGGGACGACAGAGGATGAGATCGTTGAATGGCATCACGGACTTGATGGACATGAGCTTGTACAAGCTCCGGGAGTGGGTGATGGACAGGGAAGCCTGGTATGCTGCAGTCCATGGGGTCGCAGAGTCGGACATGACTGAGCAACTGAACTGAACTGAAATTTGCTTTAGCATTCCATACTAAACCCACTTCTTGATAACCTTTTCTATGCCTTGGATTCTATGACTTCGTAGGTTTCATAAACTCCTCAGATTGTTCCTCCTCTGGTCTACTTTCTTTGTCCTGTCTCCTACTTGTAAATGATGCTACAATGATCTTCTCGATCTTCCACTCTATCTATAACACTTTCTGTTGAAAAATCTCATGCCTCTGAATATCACTTGTCGGTGTACAACTTTCAAACCTATATTCTTAGTTCAATTCTCCCTCCTGTGTTGTAGTTCCATATTTCCAACGTCTCTTTCAACATCTTCCTGAGTATCTTGGTACCATGCTAAATTCGACATATCCAAAACAACGCTGATTTCATTCTTCTCAAGTCATGTTGTTTTCCTAAATCTTCTATTTTTATTACCCTTTCTATAATTTTCTCAATCACACAGGACAAAAATCTGTTTCATCTTATACTCTCAGATAAGTGCCTACTGCTTCATATAGTCTAATCACTTCCTCTATAAATAAACTATCATACCAACTGATTCCTATACATTCCCATGGCTACTTCTCCAGCTTAGCTCCTTCTAATGGAAACATCTACTTTTTTCCTGCTTCTACTACCATCCCCTCTCTTTCCCCGTAAAGGTACAATACTTCTACTCTCAGTCCATGCATTCGTAACATGTCCATGGTCCAAGGGTGGACATATAAATTATGCCTTATCAGTGAGGCCTCTTGGCCTCTGTAATTGGTTCAGATATGGATATGTGACTCATGCTTGGCCAATTAAAGCCACAGAAATCCAATTTTAGGATTTCAGCTGTAAATACTGGGAAAGAAAAGCAAGCCAGGAGAAAGTTCAGTGGATCTCTTCTGAATTACAGAAGTTAGACATGATTGCAGCCTGGGAGTTTTCAGGTTCATGGATCAGTGACTCTCTCTCTCTCTTTTTTAATTTAAGCCAGTTTCTTATTTGATAGTTCAGGCATACTAACTAAGGTGTTCTCAATTTGTATATGACAACTCCCTGGGAGAATTATCAGTTTCTGCTTATGTCTCTAAAATGCTGAGTGCAACGTCATGCAAACATTAGTCCCTCAAAAAACTTTTGAGAGAAAGAATGCATCATAAGCAAAAAACAAACTCACAGAGTACACGGACATCATACTGAAGGGAATCTTCTCCAGCCTCATTCACAGCCACACACACGTATCTCCCAGCATCTTCTACTTTAGCCCGAGGAATTTGTAACACTCGCCCTCCTGAAAACAGATCCCAGTACATATGTTTACTTCTCTAAATCTTACAGTGAAAGTGGTCATAAACAGAGATATAACTTTTCAGGTCTAATGACTTCCTTACATTTTCTTTTAAGGCTCTCCATCCAGTGTTCCACTGTTAACCCCACATACCACATTTACACCACACAGTGCATTACTGAATAGTGACCCAGCATATAAATGAGACCTCCTGAGAACTAAAGAGCTTGTGTAGATTTTCCTATAGAGAGGAATGTTGCTCTATGCCCTGCTCATGTTCCGTGTGGAATGCTGTTATGTGGTGACTTCTTGCTTTTACATAAAATTCTAAACACATGTGAGAGGAGCCCAGCAGGTCACAAAGAGTCAGACATGACATACTGACTATATGATAACAAACAACAACAACAAAAGAAGTTTACACTGTTGGAGACAAGTACTGATTTGAGCAAATAATAGCCAAGGATATAAAAGGTATAAAGTATACCATTATACATATGATTTTGAAAGAATAATATATTTTCAAACTTTTCATGATGGTGTAATTTCAAACAGAGAAAAGTCACAATATTTATATAAAATTTTATCTATATTTATCAAGTATTTATGTTTTAATCCATTAGTTTGATCTGTCATATATATATACATATTAACTTTTATTTATATATATATAATACTCTCAAGTGATTTAGAAAAAGATTACATATATATATATTAAAATTTGAGAGTAAATTGTTAACATGTTTTGCCTTTACCCCTAAATACTCACAAATCTATATTTCATAAAACAAGGATAATCCCTATATAATGATAACATCCAGTCCCATCACTTCATGGCAAATAGATGTGGAAACAGTGGCTGACTTTATTTTTCTGGGCTCCAAAACACTGCAGATGGTGACTGCAGCCATGAAATTAAAAGATGCTTACTCCTTGGAGGAAAACTTACGACCAACCTAGACGGCATATTAAAAAGCAGAGATATTACTTTGCAAACAAAGGTCCATCTAGTCAAGGCTATGGTTTTTCCAGTGGTCATGTATGGATGTGAGAGTTGGACTATAAAGAAAGCTGAGCACTGAAGAATTGATGCTTTTGTTGGAGAAGACTTTTGAAGGTCCCTTGGACTGCAAGGAGATCCAACCAGTCCATCCTAAAGGAGAACAGTCCTGTGTGTTCATTGGAAGGAATGTTGTTGAAGCTGAAACTCCCATACTTTGGCCACCTGATGCGAAGAGCTGACTCATTTGAAAAGACCCTGATGCTGGGAAAGATTGAGGGCAGGAGAAGGGGACAACAGAGGATGAGATGGTTGGATAGCATCATTGACTCAATGGACATGGGTTTGGATGAACTCCGGAATTTGGTGATGGACAGGGAGGCCTTGTGTGCTGCGGTTCATGGTGTCACAAAGAGTCAGACACAAACTGAGTGACTGAACTGAACTGAATGAGTATAATGATCAATATGGAGAATCAAGAAAAAAACTACTATGGAACCAGAGTCCATATTCAAATTTCATTATTATTATATTGTCTTTTATATCTATTTTTTTCCTAAGCTCAGATCCAATATAGGATCACATACTATATCTGGTCATCATTTCTATTTAGTCTCTTTTTTTAATCCAAGATTCTTTTATTTAATTGAGATGAAGTTTACATACAATGGAAGGCACTGGACTTTAAATGTATAGTTCGATAAATTTTGACAAGCCTATTTGAATGTTTGCTAAAAGTAAACAGAAGCCTTGAAAATATTATTATTCCACAATTTAAACATCTCTTTTTCCATCATAAACTATGTAATAACTGAAATATCTGAAACTAATAATCTTTATGATTGATTTATGAGAAATGCATTTAATAACTGAGTATCTGCAAATATACTTTAGAATTTATCATTAATAATGTACAGAACAGAGCTGATTATTTCATTTCACTATATAGAAAAATGGAGGCACTTGGAGCCAAAAGACTTCAACTTGATAGAATGATTCCATAGTAGATCTGAAAATTAAAGGTGTTCTATCCTACGTCAAATTTTCAGCCTAGACTCTCCTAGCTTGAAGGTACATAGACACCAGTGGCCATAAAATCAATCAATTCGACTGGTCTTATGGAGAAGGGAAAGGCTACCCACTCCAGTATTCTGGCCTGGAGAATGCTATGGACTGTATAGTCCATGGGGTCACAAAGAGTCGGACACGGGTGAGTGACTTTCACTTCACTTCAGTAAATGGAAAGCACATCTGACAGAGATTCAGATTTTCACCCTCTTCCTAACAGTGTTTACCTGGCAAAATCAGTACTCTCTCACTTGAGGTCAGAGGATGGCCATCTTTATACCATGTCAGTGTAGGAGCGGGCGCAGCATTAGTCTCACAATAGAGAGAGATGGGATTGTTGATGATCACGTCCTTGGCTTCACCTCTCCTGCCAGTGTCCACCATGTTTCCTATTTCCCAGAGCTTCTGAAAACTTGGAGGAACTACAGAGGAAAGACATGAAATTTTGGATTCATGTAAATGACAGTGTCAATCCATTAAAGAAAGATCTTGGCTGGTATTTTCACAAGAGTGATTTGTACGTATAATAAATTAGACAATATGAAAATATTTTCAAGTACTTATACACCTACCAACTCAGCCCATAGCTAAAATAAAAAGTAGCAGACAGAAGTCAGAGCTGGTTCTCCAGTGGAAAAGCAAGAGTATGGAGCTCAGAATGTTGCACTCATGTTCTGCTCTCCATTCCTGTTCAAAGGATCTAGCACTTAGAAGATAGACTGTCCTTAGGAAGGACCTACTCTTAATAAACATGGCTAAAGAATACGACTATAGCAGGGAAAACTAATTTTGAGAAACCATTAGAAAATATTGGCTCAATAGAGCATTTCCCAATGATTTGTCTTATAAAGAAAGCCAAAGAAGATATGTAGCCAAGATTAAAAAGTGTATTAACAAAAATAAAGGGACATTCTCAAAGTTTTCTGGGTGAGAACTATGAACTAAGAAAATAATTTATCTTATTTAGTATTCAGCACAATTCTACAAGGCGTTAATTTTAAAAGTAAAGAAAAAGGGGCTTACAATATGTAGGTAACTCACCAAGTCACAAAGCTTGAAGGAGCCTAAGTCATCAGATTCCAAGTCTTACTACTTCAAAATCTGATATAATGTTACTCTGGCTTTCTGGTAAACTTTACAATATAATGTTAGGGGAAAGCTAATGTAACAGAGAAGTATGTATCGGGTGATCCCAATTTATAAATAACATACACATTTATAAAAATATATCAAAAGGAAATACACAAAAATAACAGAAGTAACCCTGAATGACAGGATTATTTTCTGCTTTGTTATTTTGTTGGGTCCAAGTTTTCAATAATGACTTTATATTATTGTCAACAGAAAAAAAAAATATTAAAGCAAACTAAGGCAAATCTCTTTGTCATTGCTTTGCCAAATCATATAAATGAAATTATATTTAATAAGCATATTAGTATTACCTTGTATAGTCACATCAAAATCCAGCTCATCTTCACCTGCAACATTAGATGCTACACACGTGTATCGTCCAGTGTCCGATATTTGAGTCTCCTTGATTTGAAGTGTGTGTCCACTGGCAGCAATAGTAACATGATCATCTGATTTAAGGGGCTGTAATTCAATTATAAGAATGTTATCCTTAAGTACTCCAATAAAGCCTCTAGGGGGCCATACAGTTGAGAGTTTTTATGATTCTTTAATAAAAATTAAAATGCAGGTCAAATAGAAATACTCAAGACAACAATAACTTAATTTACTTTGAATAAGCTGATTGTTTTTGAGCAATCATGTCTTTATTTACTGAAAATTATAGTTCATGTAGTTTACATCTGTGCTAGGTATTTCTGGGTGGTACATTTATAAACTTTATGATAAAAAATGTTCTTAATGTATCATATCTATGTTGGAAAAAAAATTACTTCAGCTGATCCCACATTGTAGTGAAGCAACTCTTATTATTTTGTAGCAAATGCTAGAGTTTTTTAAAGAAAGACTGAAGACATTAGCATAGCCTGATTAGATTTAAAAATCACTATTGCTCATTCAGAAACATCTTTACTTAATTAATGAAAAAATTTAACCTTGAGATATTTATATTATGAGGTTTTACTGATAACATTAGCTACATTTAATAGGACATTTCTCATCTTTTAAACATTCTGTATATACTAAATTCCCTCTTATTTCTTGAAAATTTTAGTTCTTGGCTCACTGTTACTCCTTCTAATGATTTTTCTCATAATTCTTGGTGGTTTCAAAACCCACATAGACAGCCAATGCTTTGTGCTCTCAGCTCCTTGAATCTTTTTTTTTTTTTTGGTCCCAACCCTCTCTCGGTCACTCAATAGGAGAGTTATACCTAGAACTTGATAATCATCAATAATCACACCTCTTCATAATCTCAGTTTCAAGTTCTCACCTTCTGACATCACCTCTTAACTTCCTAACTCATTTTCTCTAGCATACCAACTCCCATAATTTTTTGTTGCCACAGGAGGACCCGAAGTTCACCGAACTTGCAATCTTTTCATGATCCCTCACTCTCCTCGTGATTCAGAGAAAGTCTATTATGGCAATCACTCCTTGCATAAACGTGCATTAAGAAAGGAATCAACTCCTTTCACCTTCTCTCTTTACTTGCCTAGCAAAACCCTAACCTTGATTGATACCAGTCTCTGCCCATTCTCTACATCCCTGGGTCTACTCCAGAAAGTGTCCTCTCTCTTGTGGGTCATCATCAGTTGCTTTGTGCCCACTGGATGATTTCAGTCAGCATACAACAGTATAATTTCTGCATTAAAAACACTTCATTAGACTGCAGCCTAACTCCATATTTTTCTATTCTCTTTCATAGCCAGTGACTTTAAAAAGTTTTCTACATTTTCTGTCTCCATTTCTCTCCATCTTTTCTTGAATCCTGCAATAAGACTTTTACCATTTCTACTTGACTGAAACGATATTGTCAAGGTCATCAGTGACATCCATGTTTCTCAATTTAATGGTCAGTTTCTCAGTCTTTATTTTACTTGATCAGTGGTATTTAACACAGTTTAACCTGTCTTAATTTTGACAACTGTATTTCCTTATCTTTTGGGACATTTCACTCCCTGCCCCACAACCTCTAAATGGAGGAGCTCCCCAGGGCTTAATCCTTGGACCTCTTCTCTTTCCACCTAATCTCACTCTCTCAGAGATCTCATGCAAAACTTTTGACTTCTCTCTTTCCCTCACATCCTGCTATCACCTTCATCCAAGCAACCAACTTCTATCTCTTGGACAATGGCAATAAATTCATTTCTGGACTTCCTCTTTCTTCAACCAGTAAAGAAGCCAATGCAATCTTTTAAAAATCTTTTAAGTCAGATCATTTCACTCCTGTGTTCAAAATTTTCCAGCGGCTTTCCATCAGTATGAGGCCAATAGATCTGTAAGCATTATAATCTGTGTGTGTGCTGTCACTCAGCCCTGTCTGTCTCTTTGCGACCCCACGGACTGTAGCCCGCCAGGCTCCTCTGCCCATGGGATTCTCCAGGCAAGAATACTGGAGTTGGGTTGCAATTTCCTTCTCCAAGGGATCTTCCCAACCCAGGGACTGAACCTGCATCTCCTGCATTGACAGGCAGATTCTTTACCAGTGTGCCACCTTAGCTCTAAGTATGATCCGACCCTCTGTTATCTTTTGCTCTCACCTTCCTTTGTGTTTCCATTGATCGCTGCACTGCAGCCAAATGCCTCAGGCCCTCTGTCCCTTGCCAGTCTCTCTGGAATACTTTCCTCTCAGATATCTTACGTCTGCTTCCTTCAATTTCTTTGAGTTCAGCTTAAATATCACCTTCTTAGTGAGGTCTTCCCTAGATAAATAGGAGATCATACTCCTCATACTTCCTATTCTTTCTGACTCAGTTTTCTCTATGACATTCACCCTTAAGCACTGTGTGTTTTACTTTTTTGTTGAGTTTCCTCCCTACCCCGTAAACTCCACAAAAGCAAAGGTTTTGTTTTTTTTTTGGTCTCTTTCCTTCATAGTGGTATCGCCTGGATCTAAAATAGTGTTTGGCAAATATTATATGCTCAATAAATAATTTGGGACGCAATGAACCATTATTAACATCACATATAAAAATAGTATAATTTAAACTTTCCATGTCAAAGAAAAATTTCAGAGCATGAATAAACAAACACATAGATTCTATCAAAACTTATTGTGGTTAATGCTGCTGATAATTTTGGTGGCTTTTCTCAAAAACACTGTTTTATTCAAGCAGTGTTGCTTATCTGAGAAATGAACTAGCAGAAGAAACGATATGGAAGATAAACCCAAACCAGTATTTTTTGTACACATTTTAGGGGACCAATTGCAAATCCTAAAAAATTTAGCAATTTCACTAAAGCATCATAATAGGATCAGTTTCCGTCTAGATGTGAATCTAGTTTAACTGTTCATTATGAAACTTAAGAAAAACTGCCCTATTCCTAGTAAAATGAAAGATTTTGTCAAATTTTTATGTGTATATATGTATACGTGTGCATGTGTATAAAATGCAAGGAATAAAAGGTTTGAGGTAACATTAAAAATAAAATAATAATATTTCAAAAGAGAAAGGAATTATTTGATTCCAAGCAAACTCAAATAGAATTGATATTGTTCATAAAGTGCGTTTGTAGTCAGAAATGAAACTGTAAACAGAACATGGTGGGAGTTCCACATTTTTCCTTTTGCAATGGCTTCCAGATGAAATTTGCTTATTTTATAAGAGATGATTTTTTTCTGGTCGCCAAGATTGCAAAATCCATCTGTGATATGAAAAAATAAATCTCCATCTTTCTGCATCTTAAATTATGACTCTGACCTGAACATCTACAATTGGAGTTTGACTGACTATTTGGTTGATTATGTGTAAAACAGGACAAACATCAGCTCAGTTATGTCATATCTGTATTAAGCAGTGTTAACAGCAGCTTAAAAAAAAATCTACTTTGATCTTAAAACACTAGCACATGTTTTTAAAACATGCATAGAAGTAAGTAAGTTGAATGAGATATAGTGTGTGGTCTGAAAGTCAGATTACATAATTGAAGGATGTGTCTTTCCATGGCCCCAGTTACCTGTACTGGGCACTTTATCATCACAGTTAGCTTTTTTCCTTCATCTTGAAATGTCAGGAATATTACCCTTTTGAAAAAGAGTTAAAAATGTTTAGAGAACTTCTGAATAAACTTAGTACCTGTGTTATACCGATCATTCTAATCTGACTCAACACTTTTTGTGTTTCTTCTCCACAAAGTTTGAAAAAACCACAGAGCACGAAAACCATTCACCAGTGGGAAGGTGGCTGGATTTTCAAAGACAGTTGCCAGTGTACAGTAAATCAGTCCTTCAAACTTTTTAGTGATGAAATAATATTAAAATTGTTGAATATGGTTCCATTTGTGTGTGTGTGTTGGCGAGTTTATACTCTAGGAGCATGGGATTGTTCTAATTTTAAGGTCACATTGGTTCTCTGAGTTACCTGTGTCTGGGTGTTTTGTTTTTTTAATTTAATTGACTATTTTAGTCTATTAAAAAACATCAACAAAAGAAAAAAACTTGACTGGCCTGTCCATCCTTGTACCAGCTGAGGGATGCAGAAGGAATCGCATAGGCTTCACACTCCAAGGTCAGTGTGTTGTTTACCTTGATCTTCACTTCTCTAGGGGAAAGACCTGGCCCCAAGAGGTCTCCTTTATTGATTATGGGTGGAACTGCACACACACAAATATTAAAATATTAAACATTAGTTCTTTTACTTTAAAATAATTTTTTCTATTTTAATTTTTTTTATAATGTTGTGCAACCATTAGCACAATCTAATCTTTTAGTTTGGTCATGCCACATAGCCTGTGGGATCTTAGTTCCCTGGCCAGGGGTTGAACCCGTGACCCCTGCAGTGGAAGCCTGGAGTCTTAACCACTGGACTGACACAGAGGTCCCAAACATTAGTTCTTAAATTGGAATGCCATGTAAATCACAATGAGAACCACTTAAGAAAACAAGGAAATAACTTAGGCACTTGCTATGCTCTCCTTTCATCAAGGACCCAAGTGAGCATTTTATGAAATGGCAGTGTTCGGACATAGAATGTGGAGAAAATTTTCTTTCTTCCCTCATCACTATAATACTGCCAATGAGGTTAACATGCTTCACAGAACAGTTAGTTTAGTTTGTTCTGGGTCCCCAAACACAGCCTGAGTATAACCCATAAAATGCATTGTATTAGTTCCTAAGGGGAATTATTCAATGAACAAAAGATAATTTAAAAGATGCTTTTCCTTTTTTTAAAAAAAAAATCTTTAATTGTACTCCTTATTAACAGTACTATTCTTTTTTTTTTAAATAAATCAGTGTACAGTGGATCAGCCCAAAGTCACTGACAAACTCATCTGAGGCTGCTGAATAAAGCATGCATATTTAAGGAACAGTTTTGAACATGAAAGTACTTCTACACAGCAAAATTCAGAAGAGGGCAATTCACAAGAAAAAAAAAAAGAGGAACTTAAGAAAGTGCTACTGACAAGTTCTCCAAAATGTCAGTGACCAGATTCAGTGGGCTTTTCACATCTTGAAGCAACTGAGGTCATGGGCACAATGTTTAATTCAACTTCCATCTTAATGAAGAGAGTTGCATAAACGATCAACTTTAATGATGAATATAAATAATTATGAACACAGAATGGAAAACAGAATTGAAACAGTTAAAAACCTGGAGAAAACTTGGAACATAGTGTTCTTTCAGAACTTACTGTAGACCTTCACTTCATAATGCTTTATCATCTCCCCTGCCTCATTAGTGGCTACACAAGCGTATCTCCCAGCATCGTCCTCCTGTGCATTTAGGATCTGCAGAGTCCTGCCTCCTGAAAAGCAACAGAACACCAAAGAACTTCTGAAGTCACACTGGCAGTGGGGTTTGCACAAACCACAAGTTTTAGTTCTTACTATTAACCTATTTATTCTTCTCTATGCCGATTCTACAACAGACAAAACAAACTACAATATAGATGGACAAAATACAATATAGATTGGTTGAGTCCTCAGCGGTCTGCTGTGGTAATGACTCTTCATGCTCATTCTGACCCTCCCCTGCCTCTTTGCACACACTGTAACTAAGGTTTTTTCTTTTTTTAGCATTTTTAAAATTAATTATTTTAATTGGAGGCTAACTACTTTATAATATTGTGGTGGTTTTTTGCCATACATTGACATGAATCAGTCATGGGTGTACATGTGTCTTTACAAACAGGTCTTCTGCCTTAATTATCTTCTTCCTCTCATCTACCTGGCCTATCAGTAAAGACTGATTTTGCTAAAACAGCTTATTAAAAAATTTTTTTTAATTTATTTACTGTGCTGGCTCTTACTTGCTGCATGTGAACTCTTAGTAGCAGCATGTGGGATCTAATTCCTTAAGGAGGAATCGAACCTGGGCCTCCTGCATTGCGATTGTGGAGTAAGGAACTGGACCACCAGGAAAGTTCCTAAACACAGTTTTTTATTATAATTTTTCTTCCTAAAAATTTTCAATGATTTTCAATTGACTGAAGTATAAAGTCAAAACTCTTAAATCTCGGCATTCAAAACAAGACTCCAACGTTCCTTTCTGATCTATGTCCTGCTTGCCCTCCTCCCTGACATATATACCTGTGAACACAATCTACTCAAGAGGGAGGTAAGGAGTATGTTTATTACTGCCTGCATGTAGACAGGGCATTCTTACCTTGTACTTTTCCCACACTCGTCATTCTGATCGATCTGAAATCTCCCCTAACTCATTTCCAACCAACAAAGTTCTATAACTTTCTCAAAGGTTTGTTTCAAGTTCTGGCTATAACAAACCATTTCATGGCCACTTCAGGCTATGGTGGCCATTCCTTTTTTCATTATTATAAAACTTGTCACTACTTCATTTATTATGCTCTATGACTACTGATAAAAAAAATCATCCTGTAAATGCCTGCCAATGCAAGAGATGTAGGTTCAATCCCTGGGACGGGAAGATTCCCTGGAGAAGGAATACTCCAGTATTCTTACTTAGGAAGTCCCATGGACAGAGGAGCTTGGTGGGCCACAGTACATACATATTTCCAAGTATTAATGAGGAATAACAAACTCTGTCAATCTAAATACTAACCTTCAAGGTTCAATTCAACAAGAAGTGAATTTCTACCCTTTTTGGTATTCAACATTATATTTAAGCAATTAATCACACTGTAGTATTTATTTATTTGCCTTTTATTTACTTTATTGGTCTTTCAAAAAGAAATTTTACTACCCTAGATTACAAGGTTTAGAGATAAAATTAAAAAATTAGATGGCAATTGTACAACACCACGAACAATGTAAGTGTTTATATGAAAATAGCAATGATTCTGTTTTTTATAAAAGTAGGTGGTACAAACACATCTTGGGTATCTGAAGTAAGCTGGTTACCTGGAAGAATACGGATATTTCGGTTGGATTCTAAAGGAGTTCCATTCTTAAACCAGGTGATGGTGGCTGGGGGATATGAATAAGCTTCGCAGACTAAAGACGTGGGGCTGTTAAGGATAACAGTGACGTCTTCAGGGTTGCCATCGCCATCAACACCAGCAATTATAGGAGATACTGAAAAAGATTTAAAATTTAATCCAAGAAATAGACTCAGAAACTTCTTTATTTGTGCATTTCTAAGTTTCCGTAAGTACTTATTTGCATAATTCCATTCCCTAACAACTCTAGAAACAATTGGTTACTGTTCTCATTTTACACAAAAGCAGTGAGAACCTTCAAAAGCTCACAGAGTAATGGAGAGGAGGACATATAAAAAGGAATCCTAACACACTGCAGTATGGACAGTCATGGAAATAGCGGTACAGGATACACGGAGGCAGCAGACCATCCAATCCAATCTAAGGTGCGGGGTTGTGAGAGGACTCTCATCAGGGATCACCTAAAGGGGCAGATTTCAAAGTGAGCCTCAAAGAACTGGTACTGGTTAGAAGATGAAAGAAAGGAGAGTAGTGGGAGGCGGGAGCATGTTGGGAGCAGAGTAGCGTAAACATGAGGAGCAAGCAGGAAATATACAGAGAATATAGAAAACATACAGAGTTCGGACTCGAAAGGGTCAGTTTGGAAGCAAGAGAACGATAGGTACACTTCTCCCATAAAAGATAATGGAAGCTTTTCTACTACGCTTGGTAAAGGCATGAAAAAGAACATCAAAAGAAAAAAAAAGAGACAGAGAAATTGGGAAACAAACTAAATGAAATAGGAGCACTGAATATGAAATATATATATATATAATGTATATATATAGTATACATATATACATATACCTATATTATATAGTATATATATGTATATAGTATGTATAGTATATAGTATATGTATATATACTATATATACATATATATGGAGAAGGCAATGGCACCCCACTCCAGTACTCTTGTCTGGAAAATCCCATGGACGGAGGTGCCTGGTAGGCTTCAGTCCACGGGGTCGCTAAGGGTCGGACACAACTGAGCGACTTCACGTTCACTTTTCACTTTCATGCGTTGGAGAAGGAAATGGCAACCCGCTCCAGTGTTCTTGCCTGGAGAATCCCAGGGATGGCAGAGCCTGGTGGGCTGCCGTCGATGGGGTCGCATAGAGTCAGACACGACTGAAGTGAATTAGCATACATATATATACTATATACATATATATAGTATGTATAATATGTATTTTTAAAAAAATCATGAAATTTTGCCTAGCTAAAAAATTTATGACATTTTGATTCTATTTGTTTGAGTTAGTGTGACTAGAATGCTAGATTTCTAATTTATAGTCACTCAAAATTTTGACATAGTTCCATGTGTTCTGGCATCTAGTATTACTGCTAAAAGTCTAAAACAATTATTATCTTGGTGATTAAAAACAGTTTGAATGAGGTTTGAAACTTCTAATCCAATTCTGAGAATATACAGAAATATTATTTTGTAAAAAAAAAATAATAATAATGAGGGCCTGAACTAGAACAGTGGAGAAAGGAACAGAGAGGAGGGGACAATTAAAGAAGGATTTAGAAAACCAACTGTCAGGACTTGATAGAATTTAAGGGGCTAAGAAACCAAAGTCAAATGTAACTTCCAATTTTCTTGCTTGGGAATGAACCTAGGTAAATTGCACTGAGGCAAAACAAAGAGAAAATATGGAAAGACCTGCACATTCAGGAGGGGAAGATGGTTTGTTCAGTCTGACTATCTTAAATTTTAAGTGCTTGTGAGAATTCCAGGCAGAAATGTCCAACAAGCAATTGTATACAGAAATCTGAACCTTGGGAGAAAGATCTGGGTTGTAGGTATGGATTTTAAAAAGTCTCCAGTTGATAGGAAATGATAATGAAACCTCTGGGAATTAAATTTGTTACCTGATGAGACTAGAGTAAAATGAGCAGTGAAATAAGGATGAAACATAAGGGGACCTAACGTTTAAAAGATGGATTAAGTAAGAGTTCATAAAGGAGAGAGAAAGAGAGCAACCAAAGGTGTGCAAGGATAACTAGGCAAGGACAGTGTCCAGGAGAAAGGGATACATCATTAAGGGATCCAACCATTAAGATAAGAATTGGACAATGTTTGATTTAACAACGGGCAGGCTTACAACAGTAGTATGAAGAATGGTGTGGGCAGAAGCTTGTTTTTAGTGGGATAAGATGTATAGACAGAGTGTTGACTATCTGAAGTGATGGAGGCAACAGAAGATGAAGCTGGAGGTAAGGCAGACAGTGGGTAAGACTGACAGACCAAAGAAGGGGGACAAGATACAGGATGAAGGGCAGAAGCAATAACTGTGAACAAAAAGGATAATTCACCCTCTGGGGAAAGAAAGGGTAAAAACACTGAATTATGGCTGGGAAGACTGGAACTTGCAGGTATACACACTTAAACAGCCTTAACTTTTTATGAAGTTGGTGAAAAGAAGACTTTGATTCAGATCCCTCGTCTTCAATGAATGAATGAGAATGGCAAGAAATAAGTAACCAGAAAGCGAGTAGGAAGTGGAGGAAGGAATATAGTCAGATAATAGAACTTGAGATGCCTGTGATAAAGAATAAGTGATCTCTACTGAAGAGAATCCCCAGGGAGCTGATGTCTCCTGGGAAGAGTCAGAGTTCAATTACTGCAAGGAGCTGGAAAGAGTTTGAAATCTAGTTTCCAGAGGACAGGGGTAAGATCTGGACATGAGCCAGTACTGAGAGGTCAGTCAGTGGCGGGAGGAAGGGGTCATGAGGAATTTAGAGCTCTAAGAGAAGCAACAGGCTACAGCAGAGGGGAGGAAATCCCAGGCTGGGTATGTGACTTTCAAACACTGATGGGCATGCAGGGAAGATGAGTTTGTTACAGGACAACTGGCTCATGAACTCTCATTGTTATTGATTCAGGTAACAGGTGCTGGGGCTATATTTTTTCAAGATAAAAACAGTTTTGCCTTAGGAATTTATATTTTATATAATTAGTACTTATATATAGTATTCATTTAACACTTACTTTTATACATTATCCAGTATTCTGCCTTAGCTTTTCTGGCCGACATGTCTCTTTACTCAACTAGACTGTAAGCTGCCTGAGGACTGTATCCTGTATGAGACTAGCTATTCCACTAGTCTAGCCAGTAACTATCATAACATACAAGTAAAGAAATTAAAAAATAGCGAAAATTTGCATCCTCAATTATAGTCAGTTTTAGTAGAATGAAACATGTTTTGATATCAGTAATCAAATACAATATATTTAGGCGGTGCACTTTAAATTTCCAATGTGAGCAGAAATCTGGACTCTATTTTAATGTTATTTTTGAGACATAAGTATAACTTTAATGCTGCAGAAACTGAACGTACAGTTATTTCACCATTCTTAGGCCATTTGTTTTCATGGTATAGTTTTTCTTGCGTTCAAAGGGCTTGATATTCAAATGTACAACTGATCTGTGTTAAATGAGAAGGAAGCCATTTGAGATTTAAAACCTACACTTGTGGTCTCAGTGTACGTTTTAACCTAGGAATCTTCACAGCTCATCACTGACTCAATATAGAATTTACACACTGCACATTAATCTCAAGGGGAGAGAATTTATCTAGGAAAAAGAATTGTTAATCAAATGGTTAAAAAAAACACAAAATTTGCAATTTCCAGGTAATTTACTGCACAATAGTACCCTCTAAGATTTTTTTAGGTATTAATGAGTTAGCAAACGACAGAAACACACATAAAAACAGAGGAGCAGCATGTTATGTGAAGGAAAAGAAAATCTACAGCAGTCCCTCACCGCAGTGGGAGCAGCCCCCAGTACTGCTATATAAGTTCACAAAGGGAAGAAGAGATGATGTGTTTTAAGACAGAGGAAACACATTTCTAAAATAAAAGCATTTTAATGCTGTTTTAACCCTTCGGCCTCACAAGGGATTGTGTTCATTCATTATCACTCATGAGCAAGCATAAAATTTTCATGAGCTTGTCCACATCTATTCTTCATCTCAGTTACCAACAGAGATTCCAGTATAGACAATTACCAATAATGGCAGAATTCCCCAAAGAAATGATAAAATATCTCACGTTGAGCCCCTTTCATTGGTTTTCTTTGACCAGTACTTGTTTTTCCTTTATTACTGTTTATTTAATGTATATCTTATTCATATTTGGCTTAGTACAAAACACAGTACCTGGAAACAGTAGGTATGCCAAATGGAATGAATGAATGTATAAATTAATTAATGAAAGAAAATAAGCAAATGTACACAAGCTCTGGTCCAGGTAGAAATATTAACTAAACAAGAAAAGAAGAGAATTGAACTTGTTGCCATGGCTGATTTGTCGAGATCTGAAGCAATGCTTACACCTACCCAACACATTAAGACTGAAACTTTTGCTCTTGTCACCAGCTGTATTAGACGCCAAACATGTGTATCTCCCAGTGTGTGACACTTGGGCATTCACAATCTGAAGAAAACGGCCACCAGACATAAGATGATGAGCGTCATCTTCTTTCAGGAGCTGACCATCTTTATGCCATGTTATTTCTGGTACTGGATTCCCTGTAACAAAAAGACATTTCTGAGAGTTGGCTAATTATCACATCTATAATTGGTAACTAAAAGGATGCATTTTAAACAGTGCTGCAACGAACACTGGGGTACATGTATCTTTTCAAATTATGGTTTTCTCTGGATTATACTCCAATACAAAATTTAAAAATAAAGAAAAGGATGCACTTTTCACTCATTTCCCTTTTTAATTATTCCACTTCTAAAAGAATGGAAAGCTATTCATTTTAAAATAAATTAACAAACATAAGTGAATTTATAATAATAATCATGCTTATATTTTTAAAATCTACAAGTAAAATAGTTATATTAGTCTTTGTGTTTAACTAAATTTATACCATACTTTGGGCTTCCCTGGTGGCTCAGATAGTAAAAAATCTGCCTGCCATGCAGGAGACCTGAGTTTGATTCCTGGGTTGGGAAGATCCCTATGGCTACCCATTCCAGTACTTTAGCCCGGAGAAGTCCATGGACAGAGGAGCCTGGTGGGCTACAGTCCATGGGACTGCAGAGTCAGACACATCTGAATGACTAACACACACACACACACACACACACACACACACACACACACACACACACACCCACACCATACCTTAGGTTATTACCATTAAATATTTTCATAATAAAATACATTTAAAAAGAATGGAGTATGCATTTTTACTAAAATTGTTACTCATGAATACCTTTATATGCACATTAAATTTTTAAAGAAGATTTTATATTTTTGAAGGAAAGCTGCAAATAAGGAAAGCCTTTAATTAAACAATTCAACAAGCAGGTATTTTGTGTTTATACCAGGATTCTAGCATAGATATATAGATAGGTAGAAAGATAGAAATATACAGTACTATTCCTTTAATATTTATAGCCTTTAGAAAAAATACCTTTCATATTTTTAATGGGACTTTTAAAAATACTGTTTTAAATTGTTCAGATTTTTTATTTTTGAAAATGTAAAACTATAAAAACAAGTTCTGTTAGGAAAGTGGACTAGGATGATATATTAAGGCTCAACTGTACTGGCAATGAAGTCTGTTCTATAGCCATAACAGGGCAAGGAAGCAAACTCACAGGTTCACCTAACTGCTGAGTATAGCACACATGGCACTCCATGTCCTGACCTCACATTTCAGGAAGAGACAGTGGGCCTCACTCAAATAGAGGCCCTGACAGAAAGGCCCATCTGTGCAAGCATGCTATCAGCTGACCCAGACAGAATCCCAAGTTGAGTTGCATGGTGAAGAACTATCTCTGCTGAAGCAAACCTTTAAAGTCTGGAATTGGAGACCCTCAAGTGTGCAGATACCACTGCAAGGGATTGGTTAAACATGACACTTCATAAGAAACTAATAAAGCTCCAATAACAAAACAATTGACCCTAAAAATGTGGAGATCTATGAATAATCCTCTTAAAGAAGACTAGTAAACAAAATTAAGAAATAATGCATGAACAAAATGAGAAGTTCAACAAAGAAACAGAAACCATAAAGAAAAAACAAAACCCCCACAACCAAACAAATTCTAGGGCTAAAGAATACAATGAACGAACTAAAGAATTCAAAAGAAAGCCTCAACTTCAGACTTGACCAAGCAAAAGAACTAGAAGACTTGAAATTATCTAATCAGAGGATCAAAATGAAAAGAAGAACGAAGAAACATGAAGAAAGCCTACAGGAGTTACGAAGTACTCTCATCAAAACAATATACACATTATGGGAATCCCAGAAGGAAAAGAGAATGAGAAAGGAAGAGAAAGTATATTTAAAGTGATAATGTCTGAAAACTTCCCCAAACAGACATTCACATTCATGAGTCCCAAAAGATCTCAAATAGGTTGAACTAAAAAGGGCTACATTTAAATACATTATAACTAAATTTTGAATGCAGTAAGAGGAAAGCAACAGATCACATACAAGGGAACTCCCCTAAGAGTACAGGCAGATTTCTCATAAGAAACTTAGAAGGCTAAGAGAGAATGGCCTAAGATACTCTTAAAAAAAAAAAAAAAAGCCTGTAAACCAAGAATACTAAAGCTGAAAAAATATGAATAAGAGGTTTTCCCAAGCAAACAAAAGCTGAGAGTAATAAACAAAAACAAAAACCACCACCAGACCAGTCTTCTAAGAAACTAAAAATGGTATTCTTAAGTGTAAATAAATTAGATATTAGAGCAGAAATAAATGAAACAGAGTACAAGAAAACAACAGAAAAGACATAAAACTAAGAACTGGTTCTTGAAAAGATAAAATTTATAAACCTTTAGCTAGACTAAGAAAAAAAGAGAGAAGAAAGAGGATCAAAATAAATAAGAGTACAAATGAAAGAGGAGACATTACAACTGATAACACAGAAATACAAGAATCATAAGAGACTACTCTCTAAAACTATAGCCAACAAGCTCAACAATCTAGGGAAAAATGGATAAGTTCTTAGAAATATAAAACCTGCCAAGACTAAACCATGAGAATTCAGAAAATTTTAAACAGACCAATTACTAGCAAGGATATTAAACCAGAAATCTAAAACCTCCCAACAGGAAAAAGCTAAGACCAGATGGTTTCAGTGATAAATTTTACCAAATGTTTAAAAAGGAATCAATATCAATTCCTCCCAGACTCTTTAAAAAATTGATAAGGGAACATTCCCAAATTCATTTGAGAAGGCCAGCATTACCCTGATACCAAAGTCAGGTAAGAAAGAAAACTACAGGTCAATATCCCTGATGAATACAAAACAAAAATCCCGCCCCCCCAAAAACAAACCTAGAAAATGGAATTCAACATAAACAGGATCATGCACCATGATCAAATGGGATTCATCCCTGGGATGCAAGGATGGTTCAAGACACACAGAAAATATAATACATCACATCAACAGAATGAAAGATAAAAATCATATACCCATATCAGTAGATGCACAGAAGCTTTTGACAAAATTCAACATCTGTTCATGATTTTAAAAAAAACTCAACAAATTATATATAGAAGGAACATTCTTCAATATAAAATAGGCCATATAACAACTCTGCAGCTAACATCATACTGAATGGTGAAAGAGTAAAAGTTTTTTCTTCAAGACCAAGAACAAGATGGGAGTGTCCAACTCTCACCATTGCTATTCAACACAGTATTAGAAATCCGAGCCAGATAATCACACACAAAAAAGAAAAGGCATCAGAATTGGAAAGAAAGAAGTTGTCTCTGTTTGTAGATGGCACGATTATAGAGAAAATCCTAAAGATTCTACCAAAAAAAAACCTGTTAGCTTTAATTAACAAATTCAGTAAAGCTTCAGATACAAAATCAAGATAAAAATCAGTAGCATTTTCAGTTCAGTTGCTCAGCCATGTCCGACTCTCTGTGACCCCATGAATCGCAGCACTTTATACACTAACAACAAATTATCTGCAAAAGAAATTTTAAAAAATCGAATTTACAATAGCATCAAAACCAAAAGAAACTTAGGAATAAATATAATCAAGGAAGTGAAAGATCCTTACATTGAAAACTATAAGAGATTGATGAAATAAATAAAAGAAGATACAAATAAATGGACAGATATCTTGTATTCATGGGCTGGAAGAATTAATATTGTTAAAATGTCCATATTACTCAAAGTTATTTACAGGTCCAATACAATCCCTATGAAGATTCCCATGGCATTTTTTAAAAAATAGATACAGGAAAAAAAAAATCTTAAAATTTGTTTGGAATTACAAAAGACCCTCAATAGCCAAAGCGATCCTGAGAAGGAAGAACAAAGTAAGAAGTATCACATATCCTCATTTTAAACTATATTACAAAGCTCCAGTCATCAAACCAGTAAGGTATTCCATAAAAAAAAGACACATAGACCAATGGAACAGAATTATAAATGGAAAGATAAACGGATACATACACAATCAGGAGGGTTAAGAATATTCAACGGATAAAACCAGTCTCTTCAATAAATAGTGGTGGGAGAACTGGATATTCACATGCAAAAAGAATGAAACTAGATCCATATCTTATACTACTCATAAAAATCAACTTGAAATGGATCAAAGACTTAAATGTATGACCTGAAACCCTTAAACTCCTGAAAGACAGCATAGGGACAAAGCTCTTTGACACTGGTCTTGGCAATGATTTCTAAGATATGACACCAGAAGTATAGGCAACAAAAGCAAAAACAAACAAACAGGACTATCTATATCAAACTAAAAAACTCTATGCAGCAAAGAAACCATCAACAAAATGAAATGGCAACTATAAAACAGGAAAAATATTTGCAAACCACTATCTGATAAAGCGGTTAATATTCAAAATATGTAAGGAACTCATATAACTCAACAGCAAAACACACACACACACACACACAAACATACAAAGGATCCAATTAAAAATTTGGCAAAGGGTCTGAATAGATGTTTTTTGCAAAGAAGATATTCAAATGGCTGACAGGTACAAGAAAAGCTGTTCAATGTCACTAATCATCCAGGAAAGACAAATCAAAAGCACAATGAGGTAACACTTTACACCTGTTAGAATAGCTAGTACCAAAAACATAGGAGTTACGGATGCAGAACATAAACTTATGGTGACTAGGGAATAAGGGAGGGGATGGATAAATTGGAAGGCTGGGACTGACATATACACACTACTATATAGCAGACAGGTAACTAATAAGGGCCTACTATATGGCACAAAGAACTCAGATAACTAATAAGGATCTGCTGCTGCTGCTGCTACTAATTCGCTTCAGTTGTGTCTGACTCTGTGCAACCCTATAGACGGCAGCCCACCAGGCTCCCCCATCCCTGGGATTCTCCTGGCAAGAACACTGGAGTGGGTTGCCATTTCCTTCCCCAATGCATGAAAGTGAAAAGTGAAAGTGAAGTCACTCAGTCATGTACGACTCTTCGCGATCCTATGGACTGCAGCCCACCAGGCTCCTCCGTCCATGGGATTTTCCAGGCAAGAGTACTGGAGTGGGGTGCCAATGGATGGCAAAAAGAACTCTACTCAATACTCTAATGACTTATATGGGGAAAGAATCTAAAAAAGAGTGGATATATGTATATCAGATTCACTTTGCTATACTCCTAAGACTAACACAACATTGTAAATTGACTAGCCTCAAAGAAATTTTTTTTTTTTAAATACAGGCAATAACAAGTGTTGATGAGGATGTGAAAAAAAGGAATCCTTGTACACCTTTGGAGGGAATGTAAATTGGTATAACCCCTATGCAAAACCGTATCACAGTTCCTCAAAAAACTGGAAATAGAATTACTATGTGTCCAACAATCTGAAGAAAATGACATCACTATCTCAAAGAGACATCTGCATTTCAATGTTCATTGCAGCATTATTCACAGTAGCCAAGACAAGGAAACAAATTAAGTGTCCATGGATAGATAACTGGATAAAGATAATGTGACATGCAAAACTATACATATAATTTAATGTTATTATTAAATACTATTATTCTATAATATATAATACTAATATTAAATACTACACACACACACACACACACATATATATATATATATTTAGTACTATCCAGCCATGAAAAAGAAGGAAATCCTAACATTTGTGACAACATAGATAAACCTTGAGGACATTATGCTAAGTGAAATAAGCCAGACAGACAAAGACAAATATGGTCTGATCTCTCTTATACATGGAATCTTATAAAATCAAACTCATAGAAACTGAGAACCCATTAGTCATTGTATAGGGAGGGGGTTGGAGGTGGGATAAATAAGTGAAGGTGGTCAGAAAGCACAAACTTCTAATAACAAGATAATAATCATGATTACACTTAACAACACTTCTTGTATATTTGAAAGCTGCAAGAAAGTAGATCTTGAAAGTTCTAATCACAAAAGAAGTGTGCAGCTATGTGAGGTGACGGATGTTAACAGTGTGGTAGTCTGTGTGGGTGTATATGATCAGTATGTTGTTCACCTTACAGTTATACAATATTATATATCAATTATATCTTGATGAAACAAAAATAAAAAAGAATTTCTAAAAACCAAGTGAAACATTAAGAAGAAGCTAGAAGGCTCAAGATAAGATGTTATAAAATTTAGGCAGATGGTCTCTATGCAAGAGTTGTTACCACATCATTTTAAACAAAGAAAGAAAACAGGTTACATAATGTATATGTGACAGTTTTTATATCTGCCTTTCTAAAATGAAAATACTTCCTTGCTTTCATAAATGTATTATAGGGCATCTAAACAACAAAGCAATAAATCAATTGAATCTTCCTTAAAACTCTTACTTTCTATAAAATGTATGGGCTGCTCCAGTTGTTCCATTAAAACTGCAAGGTCATGCCTTCACTAAAGAGATGGTCTTGGAAATGTTCTCTCCTAGATTTATTTGTATTACATGCAACACAATGATTCATGGAGAAAGCCAGTAAGAGCTTCAGAATTTTCATTTCTATTCATCTCCATTCTCTTTATTATATACAAACATGTTAACTAAAGGTGACATTTTTGATCATAATTGATGGCATTGCTGTTGCTAAGTCACTTCAGTCGTGTCCGACTCTGTGCGACCCCATAGACGGCAGCCCACCAGGCTCCGCCATCCCTGGGATTCTCCAGGCAAGAACACTGGAGTGGGTTGCCATTTCCTAATGATGCTATCCTTTCACCAAAACTATTTCTTTGGAGAAAGGAGTGAAAAGGAAAGGAAGGTGCAAACTTAGGGAAGGAAAGAAAAAATAACAGGAGGTGGGACAGAAAAATCCTACCTGCAAATAGAAGAATTAAAAAAGAAAAAACAATTTACCTAATTGAAAGAAAAGACCAGTATGCATTTATTTTCTGTCTCTGTTCCATGCTTCTCTCCCTTCCTTTTTTTCACTGTTAAGAATTTCCTTTTTATCTCCATAGAATCTGAAAGATTTCCTCCTATATTTCTACCACCTATACTGGTCTAGAATTCAATTTCAAATGCTTGATTATTCTCAACTAATTGTGATGTAAGTGAAGGCAATGAATAGCCCGTGAGCTGAGGAAAAATCCAAGAGCTGAGCCCCTTACCTGTCACTTCACAAGTCAGTGTAACACTCTGTTTCTCTTTGACTTTCACATCTTCAAATGCATTTTCACCCATGATGCGAGGTGGTACTTAAAAAAAAAAAGACAGAAAAAGGAACAATTGTAACAGCAATTTGGTTATTTATAGGTATCTATTTTATATATTTTTATTAAGCAGTACCCTTTAAAACAATCCAAATTCTCATTATTATTTGTTTACTAGAATAATGTTATCATATTGCTTGATCAATTCTAAGATAAACTATAAAGTTACATGTCATAAATTCAATTATAATGAATTTTATTATATATAAATCATAAAATCCAGATAAATATGTCAACAAGTCAATGAGTAATAAAATCTATGAGACACTTATTTCTCTCTCTACAATTCAGATACGCACTCACATTAAAAAAGTGATCACAGTCTTAGAACACTGGTGAACAACTGTGAACTGACAAGACATGGCATTTCAGCCATTTTAATCCAACTGATTACATACAAACCATTCTAACGTTGAATTCTTGCCAAGAGTGACAATCCAGGGGCCAAAGAATACACAAATATAAGATCAAGCTGCAGATAAAAGTTGAATCTGCTTCCAGAACGTGTTTAAGACAATTTAACTTTTTTCTGTTGTTGTTCAGTCACTCAGTCGTGTCTGACTCTTTGTGACCCCATGGAGTGCGGACTGCAGCACGCCAGGCTTCCCTGTCCTTCACCATCTACTGGAGTTTGCTCAAACTCATGTCCATTGAGTCAATATTGTAAACTGTATAAATACCTAATACTGAAAGCCGAAAGATTTTTCTTTCTTCACCAGCTGCGTTTCTTACAACACATGTATAATGGCCAGCATCTTCTGTTCTGGTCCGTGTCAATCGCAGAATCCTACCTCCTGGAGAAGCAAACCACCGGATGACTCAAAAAGAAATCTGTAACTTTACAAGTTTGCCATGCAGTGCTGAATTTTGGTAAAATTGAATCAATTCACTTCAAAGTCCCTGACAATGTATTTATGACAAGTTTTTAATAAATATCATGTTTTAAGGCTGTATATAACAGAATGGATAATTCAGAATAATTTTCCAGTTTAATGGACAAAGACAGTTAATACAAACCCAGGTGACACCAAGCAAGAAATGGAGTTTCACAGAGGTGGTGTTTGAGCATAATCTTGAAAGGTAAGTATACTTTAACACAGAAAGGAGTCAAAAGATACCACTGTAGGTAGAGTATGAGGGTATAGAGGTAGAAAGTAGGTGTGGCACCTAAAACAGAACAGGGGGAGAAGATAGTGAGAGATGAAACTAGATGGAGTATGACCACTTTTGAGGACTCTGTGGGTCTTCAAACGTGATGTTAAGGAATTTGGGGTTTATTATGTTCACTAAAGGCTATGGAAGCGTGTAAACAAACAAAGTCATGCTATGATTCATACTTCAGAAAAACAACTGTGACAATGTTTAGGAAAAGATTCCCAGTTTTCCATGGAACATATGAAATGGAAATATTAGAAAGAACACTATACCAACAACCCAGATTGGAATGACATCAATTATACAAGGAATGGATGAAACCATGAAGACTGACAACCAGTTTTCAATTTGAAGTTTCATGGAATTCTAGAGCTATTTATATCAGAGTTTATGAGGGTCACCTCCCTTATTAGCATGACTCTGATTTTTTTTCCTCCTTATATTCTGAATTCTATATAATGAAGAAAGACTCTGGTAGACTGGGAATGAAACTGATATGCTGAAGGGTGTGATCTAGAGGAAAATTCCTCGTAACGATCAAGGAAAGAAGAGTCAGCAAATGAGACTGAAACAAAGCCAGCAGAGAACAAAGATATATATTGAAAGAGCAGAGTCCTTGAAATCATTTGAGAAGTAATTTCTAAGAACAAAATGTAAATCATTTCTTAGATTTTGTAATTATTTTTCATTTGGTATATTTTAGCTTAGTACCCTGAATTCGAACTAAAACAATTGAAATGGTTAAACAAAATTTTCATGTAAATATTCACCTGGATCTGAATTCATCAGGAATTTCCATCTGCTTCCTGTTTTTATAAACACAGCAAGTCCTCATTGATCTTTTTTTTTCCTTTAAGCAACCTACATATCCTCAACCCATTGAAAGATGAACTGTGTCTAGCATCTTACTTAGATAGAATGCATTACCAAATTAAGTCTTTTCTCTCAGTTGAATTTAAGTAAGCAAAGTTGAATACAAAAATTCTCTAAACATATCAAAAAACTTATATTAATTAAGAAAAGATTCAAGCACTCACTGCTACTTCAGATTAGTGAGACTGTGAGACCATAGTATGATGCCAGTTGGGAGATATTATTAAAACAATACAACTTTTATGAGTCATTACCGGCTCAGCAAATCTCAACCTCATAAATCTCATGATCTTTCTTTTCTCTTTGTTTCCTGGTCCTCTCCCTCATTCCAGTAAAAGAAAAAAAAAAAAAAAAAAAAGATTTGACAGTAAGTTAGATGGAGACATTTCTTGTACCTATTAAATTTTTATAGTCAGCTATCTGTTTTTGGCAGGTAACTTCATAACAATGATAGAGGCTTCAACAATGAAAAACTTGACTTAACGTCTCAGGAGGACTAATCTTAATGAAACAGGAACGTGCAACCGATCAAGGAACGAGAGTCATACGCCATTCATCTGATTCTCAGTCATCAATTGCACAACACACATGTTCAGACTGTAAAACTGAATGACTCCTCTGGCAGTGTCACAAGGTGAAGTACTTTTAATGTGTTCGCTCAGGGATCTCCATTTGCTAGTCAAGCAAAACAAAACTATATGATAAAACCAAAACACTACTCCTATGAATCTATTGTAAGCCAGAGTACATCACTCTGTCTTGACTTTTTCATTTCTGGGAGCTCTAAGGTAGTTATATTTTAAAAGTTTCCTACTTTTTCAGCAAGAATGCAAAAACAAAAACAACACAAGGATATTTGTAAGAGAAGAAGATAAAGTGTTCAGGTTTTTGTAACCAAATTATAATAAAATCTTTGCCATCAGTATGCATTCTCTAAGATCAACAGAGGATGGAAATCTCAAGAAAATGAATGCACTATAGGACATGGGAAAGCTTCCCAGGATAGGGAGACCCAAACTTTTTAGCAAGTTGTCTATGGCAATAAAGGCAAACATGTTACTGGATGCTTAGGATATAAGCAGGCACTGTGTTAGCTGCTTTACACATATTAACTCATCTTTATAAAAACCCCTAAATACTACTAATATCTTCACTTACAAGTGAAGAACTGAGGTTAGCAAAGTGGAGTAACTTGCCTGAGGGCACAGATCTAGTATTGTAGGTAATGTGTGTACGCATGCTCAGTTGTGTCTCACTCTGTGACTCCAAGACTGGGGCCTGCCAGGCTCCTCTGTCTATGGGATTATCCTGGCAAGAATACTGGAGTGGATTGCCATTCTGCTCTCCAGGGGATCTTCCTGAGCCAGGGATCAAACCTGTGTCTCCTGCATCAGTAGGCAGATTCTTTACCACTGGGAAGCCCATTATAGGCAATAATCATTGCTAATAATTATTTCTATTTATATATTTAATTATAGGCAATAAATATAATAACTACAGCAATGTACATATCTCATTTAGTCCCTATCATTTATAGACCAAGATCTTGAAGAAATTAATAGGATATTCATATCTAATTCAAATACTAGGAAAATATCTTTTCCGAAAAATCCTTCAAAAGTGGGAATTTAAACTTTGGATACACTTAGGGGCAGGGAACTCATTACCTCTTAAAATAGTTCATCTTGACTTTCAACAACACAAATATTGTTTTAAAGTTGTTTGTATTCAGACCCAAATCTGTCCCTAGCATTTTCCATACATTAGCATTACTTTTAACCTCTGGAACTACATAGAACCAACATAATCTGTTCTACCCCATGGCTCTTCAAGTATTTAAATGTAATTTTCACTATGAGATCATAAGGTTACACAAAGCTTATTTTTTCAGATTAAATAGAATCAGGCATGTAGCTTATTTTGCAATCATTGGCCATCATGGTTATCCTCCATGAAAATACTGTCAATAAATACTTCTTACATCTTCCTAATGAGTAAGATAAGTCCAGAGTACAACCAGTCTTATCTTACTGGTAAAAACATATTCAGGTGGCAAAACATTGTATTTTCTTTTCATAATAAAACACCTTACACTGTTAATGCATACTTAATCACTAACACAATTCAGAGATCTTTTCATATGAAGAATTCTGAAGCAGTATCTCACCCTAATTTTCATCACTGGTTTTTGAAAGTACAGGAGTCTGCTTAACTTTCATTTTGTTAGGTTTAATTCAGAAGTTCCAGAGTAAGATGTGTTTGAATTCAGATGTCTTCATTCAACACATTAGGTATTCTTGTAAGTACCCCTGCTTTTTATTACCCACAGACTTGGAGAGATTATTTTCTTAGTCTGTATCCAAGTCATTAGTGAAAGGAGCCAAGTGTAAATTCCAGGGGCATGCCCCAAGACATCTCTCGCCACACTTACACTGATCTATAAAGAATAAGATAATAGATTTTCCTACATAATTAGATGAGGAATCAGCAGAGTATCTTCTATAATAATGATAAAGTCTTAGCTCAAAAGAAACTATTCCATCTTGGAAATACAAATCTCACTTAGAATAGCCATGAATAAATTCAAACACTTTGTTTGAATATGGAGATACGTTATATAACATTATACCCTCTAGGCTCTGGTTTCAATTCCAGTACTTCATTTTTCACTTTTCAAATTAGTTTGTACTCATTCTAGCATGAATGCTCTGATATCCCCATGAATAAAGTAATAATCAAGTGCCAAGACTACTCTTTCAAAAGGATCAGAGATATTTAGAGATTTCCCCCATTGTTCTATAGCTTCTGATGTCATTCCAAAGTCTTTTCTAATATGATCAGTGGGTATTATAGTAAGCAGTTAGCTCAAAAAAGGAAAAAAATAAAACATGGAGATATGAGAAATTAAGGAGAAGCTGTGGCCACAGGAAGCTAACCAGATCAATCACCAAGTTACAAGAATTTTTAATACCTGAGAGGATTCGCAGGGAACTGCTAAGGTTGACGGGCCACCCATCTTTAAGCCACGTAATTGAAGGCAGGGGAATTCCTGAAGCTTCACAATTTAGGGACACTGAGCTTTTTTCCACCACACTTATATTTTCAGGTGTCCTGTGGTTTCCAATGATGCTTGGAGGGGCTGTAAGACAAAGTACCAAATTCTAAATAGTTTATTCTTAAAAATGATTTTCCGGTCAATACTAGCAAAATAAACAATGACAACAATGAGATGATGATGATGACGACGACTATGACAGTCCTGGAAGTGAAAATGTGAAGGAGTTGCCTGAGAGTCAGAGATCAACTAAGAGGGGCAGAGAGGGGGCACCCAGGAGCCTAGAGAAGACTGGAGTGACCAGCTCCTAGAAGGCAAGTGTGCCTTGTGGACGGAAACATGTGAAACACACAAAGCAGGCTGAGAAGACACGTTTGGGCCAAGAGCAGAGTACAGTCAGGATAGTCTGAGGAGGGGGTGGCAGGTCACATTGACCATACAGGCTTGGACAAGTGCAAGGGCTGTGTTAGAGGAGAACTGGCATGAAAATCCAATTAAGCCAGCACCAGAAGAGAGAGGGAACAAGGCTACACACAGGCCTTGAGTGCCTCTATATGGCTCTCAGTAGTCCAGGGAAAGTTACCCCTCCATCATGTTTTCCTTCTGTGCAGAGCAGGGCCAGTGGTACTCTGCTTTCAAGGTCTCACAGAACTGAAGCAAGCAGAGCACTGAGTCAACTGGAATTTATCATAATCTGAGGTCTTGATTTCTCAACAGCAGTCTTGCCTAGGAAATTTTATGACAGCCACTCTTGTTAATACATCTGACCTAAATGTTCTTTCCTAGAGGATTGATCAAATAAAGTATGAAACATTCAAGTAATGTAATAAGTACCTGTTAAAAAGAATGAAAAAAAAAAAAACCCCACAGTCTAACTAAAAGATATATAAGACTGATTTCTTTTCAATCATTAGCTTCGACTCACACATTGCTCGCAAACTATACTGGACTTTGTGGATGTTCTAACTGGAACCGAGTCACAAAACTAAGTCTATTAGATTTACCATTGATTCTTATAGATTTAAAAACTCCAACTCAAATTATATGCATACAAATAGGTGTCACACACAAATAGGAGTATATGTGTATCTGATCCATTCCTACTGACATTTATGCTCATTATTTAGAATTTTAAACCTGATTTCAATATAACTTATGCCCAACTGAAGCTGAGTCAGTAAGCTGTAAGGAATCTAGGGTTACACTTATCAAGTCAGCTAATGTGAAAAACACAGAATCAAGGAATATTACTTGGGATGGCATTGGATCAAAAGTATCTGAAGAAGATAATTATCGACTTCACAGTGTGCTTTTCTAAAAGAATATCCAATATATGCTTATTTCAGCAAAATAAGAAAAGGGAGGTCAGGCATAGCATGATAAGTGATGAGACTGATCTAAAGAAGTGGTATGTGTGTAGAAAATTGTTGCTGTTCAGTCACTAAGTTGAGTCCAACTCTTTGCAATCCCAAGGAACGCAGTATGCCAGGCTTCCTTGTCCCTTCCCTATCTCCTGGAATTTGCTCAAACTCATGTCCATTGAGTTGATCGTGTCATCCAGCCATCTCATCCTCTGTTGCCCCTTTCTCCTCCTGCCCTCAATCATTCCCAGCATCAGGGTCTTTTCCAAATAGTAGAAAATAATAGACTATAAATAGAACACTCAACACCTGAGGTTGAGGTCTCTATCTCCCATCCAGGAGGCTGTAGATTATATCAGCCAGTTAACAGACTTAAAGAGCCTCTTTATACTTACTGTGTACACTTAAGTCATATTTTCTGTCAGTCATTCCTGCTATATTCATAGCAACACACACATAACGGCCTGTGTCCGACACATGAACGTTCTTCAGCTGCACAACACGACCTTCACCCATTATTTCCATTCCTCTTCCCTTTGTCAAGGGGCGGCCATCTTTCATCCAGGTCACTGCTGGCTGAGGAATACCTTCCACCTCACACTCCAAGGAAACGCTCTTTCCTCGAGTTACAATGACTTCAGTAGGGTGGCTACCACTGTTGGATATAGTTGGTCGAGCTGGGGAAGGAAAAAAAGAAAAGAAATAGGAAATATCTGCCTCAGATGAGGCATAGTACAGATGTATGGGCTGTGCTCAGTCATGTCCGACTCTTTTTGACCTCATGGACTGTAGCCTGCCAGACTCCTCTGTCCATGGAATTTTCCAGGCAAGAATACTGGAGTGGGTTGCCATTTCCTTCTCCAGGGGATCTTCCCGATCCAGGGATCGAACCCACGTCTCTTGCATCTCCTGCATTGGCAGGCAGACTCTTTATCCTGCACCACCTGGGAAGTCCAAGTCTTATATAAGAATTTTCATCAGGCAAAGTTAAATTCATTTTTGATGTCAAAAAATTAACTGCAAAGCAAAGACCTAGGACTAATATCATGGCATCGCTGTATTGAGAGGTGGCATTCTTCTCCAATGTTTCTAAATGGGTTCATACCTAAACTCAGTAGAGTAAGGAAAGCAAGCTGCATGAGCTACTTTTCCTGCTTTGGAGACATTATACAAATATTTGAACTATCATCACTTGTAGCTCTAACCTATGTACGTCTTCCTAATACTAATTTCAAATGTATATGATAATCTAGTTCATGACCCAAAGTCCATTACCAATTCCTTTCTTCCGCCCACTAGCGGAGTTAGGAAAACTGAGACTGTTTCTCCATCTTTAGAAATTGTGGTGACTGAATGAATCACTGTAGACCTAAAAAATCTGAATAGAGGTCTGCTGGCAGGGGTAAAGGGAGGGGGCAGATTTGTGAAATTTTCTGCTCTCCTGCTACAAGAGAAAGATAACATCCCTTCCCCTACATTTTGCCCTCAATGTGGACTTGTCACTGCAAATACAGAAACCAGAATCTTGAGATCACAAAAGAAGGACCAGGAGAATCCTAGATCTCCTGTCCTGTCCTGCTAAAAGTAAGATGCTGACCAGCTCCAGTAACTGCCAACCTCAGCTTCTCATTATGTCAGAAGATAAATCTCTATTTGTTTAAGCCACTGATGGCCAGAGATTCTGTAACCTTACAGCTAAATTCACCTAATGGAACCTGATTCCAAGAAAGACAATTAAACGAACTCAAAGACATATGTGTGTGGGAAGGAAAATGGACCCATGTTAGTAATCCTGTGTTCGAGTGCCAATCCTTTCATACACAAGTCATATGACCTCAGCTAGTCATGAAGACTTCTCTGGGCTTAAGTTTTCACTGATATAAAAGGGAGGCCATATTTTTGTCTCATATCATAGTTCATGTAGAGATTAAATGAGGTAATGTAAATATTTTAAATACTTTAAAATTTTACATAAATTAAATAATCTTTAAAATGGGATATTTGGGGGAATTTGGGGGAGAATGGATACATGTATATGTAGGGCTGAGTCCCTTCACTGTTCACCTAAAACTATCACAACTTTGTTAATCAGCTATACCCCAATACAAAATAAAAGTTTAAGTTAAACAAACAAACAAAAAAGGGATATTTTTACATACTGTAACTATACCCAATGATAAAATGCCATTCTCCCCATTTCATATCTACCATACTGCCCCAACAAATTATAGCCACACTGTGAGTCTGCCATCAGGAAGTTGATGCAGAATGGACAGCTGTATAACTGAATAAGTACTAGCTAGAAATAAATAACTGCTCTCTTGTTATGTCAACACAATTTAAACTTGTGGGTCTCATGAGAGGTATAGCTATCCCTGCATATCCAGAGGGGACTGGTTCCAGGATCTGACTCAGACACCAAAATCTGAGGATGCTCAAGTCCATTATATAGAAAATGGCACAGCATTTACATATAACCTTTGAACATCCTCTGTTACACTTTAAATCATCATGAGATTATAATACCTTATAATGATATGTAAATAGTTGTAAATACAATGTAAATAGTATGCAAATAGTTGCCTGATGCCCAGAAAAATTCAAGTTTTGCATTTTTAAAAAAATTTTTTGGACATTGAAAAAAATACTTTTGATATGCAGTTGGTTGAATCCACGGATGTGGAATTTATGGATAAGGAGGGCCAAGGAGGGCCAGCTATATAACTATACTACTTTGAATCTTAAAGATATAAAGAAAAAGTAAAAAAGAAGGATGGAAAAGTTGTTTTTTTTTTTAAACTGTGCCAAAGCCTGGCTGATCAATAACTTACTATAAACTTGCAGACTGTAGTCTTTCTTTGCAGTCCCAGCAACATTCGATGCCATACATGAATAGAGCCCTGCATCAGATTTTTCTGCAATTGAAATCTGCAACTGCCTGCCTCCAGATAAAATTCTGACTCGCCCTGCAGAATCAGCCAGCACTGGGGAGCCTGCAAGAAAAACCAAGTGGCAGAATGTGAAACAAACATATAAGGTATTTGTGTATATACTTCTAATGAGTACAAATACATATTTATTTACTTCCTGTTCACATACTCAAAAGGCAGAGGGTACTGTATAATAATCTATGCAAAAAGGAAGAAGAGGAAGAGAAAGAAGAGGTGGAGGAAGAGAAGGCTATCTTCTGCAAACTTTTCTTTCAATCAATATTGTGTTTAAAGAAAACATACTTCATAAAATAAATTTTAAAAAATCTCTAAGTAAAACAAAAATTATTTCTTAAATCAGCTAAAAATTTAGAAGATTTGGTACTTAAAGGAGACATATTTGTTGATGAATAACTGAAAATCTGTTGAACTTCAGAATTCAATTTAACATACATTACAAAACTATCACATAGACCAAACAATGCTTACTTTAGAAGATTATTTTTAAACCTATTTTAAAGAAGAAAAAAATAGTTCATTGAATGGGTGGATTTGTTATCAGTATAGCTGCCCTTTAAATTAATTTCTTCTTGGGAGTAGTCTCAAATCTGAAGATTTTCACATTGACAGTACAGAATTATCCCATCTGGCACATTTAGCATAAGACAAGTATGCTGTGTAATATTTTAGTATGCAAACTTCAAATGAGTTTATTAATAAATTGGCATATTTTTTCAAATTAAACATGAATTTATTTAATATTTATATTTAATTAAATAAATGTGAAAAGATGAAAACTAACCTTTCTTCTTCCAAAGGAGATTTGGGGGAGGAATACCACTTGATTCACACAATAGACTAATGAGGTGTCCTTCAATGACTGTAAGTTGAGCAACTTCATCAGAACCAGAAATATTTGGTGGTACTGAAATATTTTTTTTAAAAGGAAAAACACTATTTTAAGAACAATTATAAAATTTCCCTAATGCTTTGCATGATAGAAAAAAAAAGGTTCTCTCTTGAAAGGAATGAAGAAATAATCTAGCACTTGAAGCTGACATATCAACACCACATTAAAAGCCAATTGTAAGATATAGAATGAATATATAATAGCAGATTTCCCATTTTCACAGACATTTAATTATCAAAATACTCAGAGCGACATAAAAAGATGATATATTATGAATATTTAGACACGTTACATTTGAAAAATGAAGACATCTATTAAGTTTAAACTTAACCCAGCCAATTGCACCTGTGAGCTTTGATATCTCAGATGCTGAACAGAATCAAAAAGCATCAGGCACACAACATAAAGTAAAGAACAGAGGCCAAGCTTCCCAGCTGGCTCAGTGGTAAAGAATCTGCTTGCCGAGCAGGAGATATGGGTTCGATCTCTGGGTAGAAAAGACTCCCTGGAAAAGGAAATGGCAACCCACAACAGTATTCTTGCCTGGGAAATCCCATGGACAGAGGAGGCTGGCGGGCTACAGTCCATAGGGTCGCAAGAGTTAGACATGGCTTAGCAACTAAACAATGAAAAACAGAGGTGAAGAATTTGATCTAAGAAACAGATATGTTACCAACCCTAGGTTGCACAATCTGTCTCCCCACTGGCCTCCAGCCTCTTCTTGGAACCTTCAAAGTGAATCGACTACCCAGACTTTTCTCTAAGAGGCTGAGTCTGCATTTGCTGGCCAAATTCTCCCCTTGGACACTGTTCTGGCTGCAGTATCATCACATGATAGATGCTTGTTTTCCTAAGCTCCTGGGAGTTGAGGAGTGGGAGAATCCTCCTCACCATCAAATGCAGCTTCCAGCCATTGTTAAACCACCTCCACGAAACTCTCTATTCCTTTGAGGCTCATATCATCCGTTTACTTCCCTTTCTCTTTCTCTTCACTCTCTGTGAACCTGTCCTTCTTTTTCCTTCACTGAACAATTTGGTACTTGTTTCCATCCCTTCTCTTCACACTGAAGACCTGTCATCATTCTGTATAAACTCAACTGCCACGTCTAAACATCTGACTACTCAGTTTCTTGATCTGCTCATCACTTTCTCCATCAAAAGCCATACACTCTTCAACATCTAGAACATTTCTCCTACTAATTTATAAATGTAGGTCACATCCTATCCTTCCAGCTCCTTCACTTCAAGTATTCCCAACTATCAATTCAATGACATAGTTGAATGGCAAGTCTTTAAACCTTTCAGAAGCCGCCCAATCTACTATCTACTCTTTTATTACTGACTTCACTATCCAGCTTTGATTTTATGTTCAATAATTTCAACTAGTCTTCTGCCAATATTCGCAACTGCCCCACACTGTTGTGTTTCCTACTTGGCAATACCATTTCTTGAGATAAATCCTATACTCTGTCATAACCTATACCACACATGAAATATCTACAGAAGAAAATGATAGCTACACAGATTGCCACCAACTATAAATCCATGACCTCCAAATCAAATTCCCCTCATTCCCATGAGTGAGTATCACTTACATTAATACAAATATTTGCAAACATGTATCTGTAATGCAGATAGTGTCTGAGATCTGGACTTTTATATCTGACTAGATTTTACAAATTAATTTATCAGTAGATCCTTATTGGTTACCTATTTTAAATATAGCAGTGTGTACATGTCAATCCCAAACTCCAAATCTACCCTTTGCACCCCCACTTCTCCCTGGTAACCATAAATTCATTCTCTAACTGTTTCTGTTTTGTAAATAATTCATTTGTATCATTTTTTAGATTAAACATACAAAGAATATCATGTGATACTTGTCTTTCTCTGTCTGACTTACTTTACTTAGTATGATAATCTCCAGGTCAATCCAGTTCAGTTCAGTTCAGTCATTCAGTCATGTCTGACTCTTTGCAACCCCATAAACCACAGCACGCCAGGCCTCCCTGTCCATCACCAACTCCCGGAGTCTACCCAAATCCATGTCCACTGAGTCGGGGATGCCATCCAACCATTTCATCCTCTGTCATCCTCTTCTCCTCCTGCACTCAATCTTTCCCAGCATCAGGGTCTTTTCCAATGAGTCATCTCTTCGCATCAGGTGGCCAAAGGATTGGAGTTTCAGATTCAGCATCAGTCCTTCCAATGAATACTCAGGACTTATCTCTTTTAGGATGGACTGGTTGGATCTCCTTGCAGTCCAGGGGATTCTCAAGAGTCTTCTCCAACACCGCAGTTCAAAAGCATCAATTCTTCACCACTCAGCTTTCTTTATAGTCCAACTCTTACATCCATACGTGACTACTGGAAAAGCCATAGCCTTGACGAGATGGACTTTTGTTGGCAAAGTAATGTCTCTGCTTTTTAATGTGCTGTCTAGGTTGGTCATGACTTTTCTTCCAAAGAGTAAGCATCTTTTAATTTCATGGCTGCAATCACCATCTGCAGCGATTTTGGAGCCCAGAAAAATAAAGTGTGACACTGTTTCTACTGTTTCCCCATCTATTTGCTATGAAGTGATGGGACCAGATGCCATGATCTTCGTTTTCTGAATGTTGAGCTTTAAGCCAACTTTTTCACTCTCTCTTTCACTTTCATCAAGAGGCTCTTTAGTTCTTCTTCATATTCTGCCATAAGGGTGGTGTCATCTGCATATCTGAGAGTATTGATATTTCTCCCGGCAATCTTGATTCCAGCTGGTGCTTCCTCCAGCCCAGCGTTTCTCCTGATGTACTCTGCATATAAGTTAAATAAGCAGGGTGATAATATACAGCCTTGACGCACTCCTTGTCCTATTTGGAACCAGTCTGTTATTCCATGTCCAGTTCTAACTGTTGCATCCTGACCTGCATACAGGTTTCTCAAGAGGCAAGTCAGGTGGTCTGGTATTCCCATCTCTTGAAGAATTTTCCACAGTTTATTGTGATCCACACAGTCAAAGGCTTTGGCATAGTCAATCAAGCAGAAATAGATGTTTCTCTGGAACTCTCTTGCTTTTTCCATGATCCAGCGGATGTTGGCAATTTGATCTCTGGTTCCTCTGCCTTTTCTAAAACCAGCTTGAACATCAGGAAGTTCACGGTTCATGTATTGCTGAAGCCTGGCTTTGAGAATTTTAAGCATTCCATTACTATCGTGTGAGATGAGTGCAATTGTGTGGTAGCTTGAGCATTCTTTGGCATTGCTTTTCTTTGGGACTGGAATGAAAACTGACCTTTTCCAGTCCTGTAGCCACTGCTGAGTTTTCCAAATTTTTTCTGTTTTAAATATAGCAATGTGTACATGTCAATCCCAAACTCCAAATCTACCCTTTGCACCCCCACTTCCCCCAGGTAACCATAAATTCATTCTCCAAGTCTGTTTCTGTTTTGTAAATAAGTTCACCAGGTCTATCCATGTTGCTGCAAATGGCATTATTTCATTCTTTTAAATGGCTGAGCAACACTCCATTGTATACACGTACTACTTCTTCTTCATTCACTCATTTGTCAATGGACATTTAAGTTGCTTCCGTGTCTTGGTTATTGTAAACAGTGCTGCTACGGACACTTGTAAGCATGTATCCTTTCGAGCCACATTTTTCTCCAGTTATATGCCCAGATGGAGGATTGCTGGATCAGATGGGAGCTCTATTTTTAGATTTTTAAGGAACCTCTCTACTGTTTTCCATAGGGGCTGCACAAGTTTACATTCCCACCAACAGTGTAGGAGGGTTGCCTTTTCCCCACACCCTCTCCAGCATTTATTTACAGATTTTCTGATGATGGCCATTCTGACTGGTGTGAGGTGGTATCTCCTTAATAGTTTTAATATGCATTTGTCTAATAATCAATGATGCTGACCATCTTAATATCTGTCTACTTAATATCTCAATGTGGGTGCCTTAGAGGGATTCTCAAACTCAACCTGTCCTAAACTGAACCTTTGTTCCCTCTCCAAGGGGAGGACGTTACTGTCCACACAGGCCAGCTGATCAGCCCAAGCCAACATCCATCTTTTACCCTTTCCAGTTTCCATACCTCTCAATGTAATCAACCAATTCTATTAATTCAATTTCTTAAAAACTTAATTAATTTAATACTCAAAAACTAATTTACTGGCTTTCTTCCTAAAATACAAATCTGAATGCCCCAGTCCTCCTTTGAATCCCATTAGTGGTGATGTATCACCTTGAGAATCAAATCCATACTTTTAAAATTGATTTTAGAGTTCCTCTTCTATATGCCCCTTTTAATCTTTCCTACCTAATATTCTATCTTCTTATTCTCCTCTGAGCCACACTAGGCTCCATAGTGAATGCTGTTTCATTCGTTGAATACAGACAATGTTCATCTTCAGAGAGCTAACACCTACTCATCCTTAAAACCTCAGTTAGATGTCACCAGCCCCCTGCTATGTCTTCCCAAAAAATCTCCTGTGATAACTCTTAGGAGACAATTTTAACAATCTTCTGAAAGGTGTTTCTACATGAGCAGACCCTAAGTTCTGTGTGACCAGTGTCACTATCCTTCTGATGAACCTACCTATGCTTACACATGGCATAGTGCCCAGATCACAGAGTCACACCATAAGTAATTTTTGAGTGAATCCAGTCTTAAAGTCTCAACTTTCCTTTATCACTCATTCTTACCTCTACTGCTTTCCTCTTTAAGAGGCACAGGTCTACTCATCTCTTAAGTACACTTTGTAGTTTATGTCTCATTGGACTTCTCTGCAGTGTGTGCTGTTATGCATTCATTTACCCATTCATATATACATGTCCAACCTATTTCCTGTTTGCATTCTTCTTCTGGGAACAACACTGTCCTGGGTTTCCACAATAGAAGTTATACCCAGTTTTATTCCTACCTCTTTGACAAATGTTCCAACTGTTTCCCATCTGGGATTTCTTTTTCTGTCTCCTTTCTTACATGGTATGTGAGAGTCATTCTGCACAGTACTCTTCTATACATATTCTTTTTACTCTCTCTAAGCAATCAGCCATGAAATTAAAAGATGCTTGCTCCTTGGAAGAAAAGCTATGACCAACCTAGACAGCATATTAAAAAGCAGAGATGTTACTTTGCTGACAAAGGTCCATCTAGTCAAAGCTATGGTTTTTCCAGTAGTCAGGTATGGACGTGAGAGTTGGACCATAAAGAAAGCTGAGCACTGAAGAATTGATGCTTTTGAACTGTGGCGTTGGAGAACACTCTTGAGAGTCCCCTGGACTGAAAGGAGATCCAACCAGTCTATCCTAAAGGAAATCAGTCCTGACTATTCATGGCAAAGACTGATGCTGAAGCTCCAATACTTTGGCCACCTGATGCGAAGAAGTGACTCATTGGAAAAGACTCTGATGCTGGGAGGGATTGGGGGCAGGGGCTGAAGGGGACGACAGAAATGAGATGGTTGGATGGCAGCACCGACTCAATGGACATGAGTTTGAGTAAACTCCAGGAGTTGGTGATGGACAGGGGGGCCTGGCGTGCTGCAGTCCATGGGGTCGCCAAGAGTTGGACACGACTGAGTGACTGAACTGAACTGACTGATAAATCAACTGTATTTCAATAAAGTAAACTTTAGAAATATAAAGAACTAAAAATAAAATTACATTTTGTTGTACAATTTTTTAAAAGTGAATTCTTCACCTCACTTTCTAATTGATCATCACTCCGAATTTTTCCTTTTCACTTCTTTTTTCAAACTTTACTTGATAACACTTGGCAGTGTCTTGTCCATGTTGGGACGTATATGAATATTTTTCCCACTTGAGAGAAATAAGAGAAGGGAAGTAAAGGAAACACAGAGGGAGAAAAAGGAGGGAAAGAAGTAGGAAGAGAAATTAATAATATGTAACTTGTTGTTTAGTCACTAAGTTGTGTCTGACTCTTTTGCAACCCCATGAATTATAGTCCTCCAGGCTTCTCTGTCCATGGAATTTCCCATTCAAGAATACTGGAATGGGTTGCCATTTCCCCTCCAGAGGATCTTCCTGACACTGGGATTGATCCTGTGTCTCCTGTTTGGCAGGTGGATTATTTACCACTGAGCCACCTAGGAAGACCAATATGCAACTAACATGTAATAAATATAAATTTAGTACATAATACATTTTAGTATTTAAAAGTAAATGAATTCCTTTATAGGATAAATGATTACACTTCTCATAATTTTCAAGATTTTTTAAAAATGATAATAACAATTTATAATTAAGCTATTCTCTAAGTAAATGCATAGTTTTAAACAATAGTTGTTCTCCATTGGAATCAGATTACTTTCTCTACTTATTTTTACTTTAAAATGTGGTTTTTAATTAACTTTTATAACCAAAGTTATATTTCATGTCATTACCTCAATAATTAAAATGTTTAAACAAATATAATCAAAATTAATAGTGCTTAATATGTTATAAATGAATGTAAACAAGTACTTAAAAGTTGATTATTTGGGAAACGGGTACACTTTTTACAACTGGCAGACAACCACAGCTAACATAAAAGTTGCAATTATTCCTAAAAACTATCTTAGTAACAAACAAATTATCTTACTAATTTATTAAAACTTCAAGTGAGTATAGCATTTCACATTCGTCAGCAGAGTAACCTCATCTCCCTCCCCAACTGCACATGCTCTTTGTCTTTCTCACAGGCTAAATTCACATACATAATTTGACCTTCTGACATTTTCAATTAACCAACATGCTCTCTGCTCATGAAGAATGCTCAATCATTAGCATATCCTGGCTCTAGAAGTTAGAGGGCATGTTAATCAGTCAGGAGAGGAGAACATCAAAGTTACAGTGATCTACATACTTAGGTTCAGGAAATCGATTTAGTTGCCCTTGAATTAAGTATGTAAGCTGATATTCAGGACAGCTCAGCATCATTTAAACATATTAATTAATATCATCTATGTATTATTTATGTGGTTGTCAGTTTAAGAACTGATACAAACAATGAAAGGTCAGACCACAAGCTGAATCATTTAAGGGTTGATCTCACTTACCCCAAATGTTGACATTATAGTTCTTCTCAGTTTTTCCTGCAACATTTGTGGCTTCACAAGTGTAGCGACCACTATCTTGAACCTGAGCATCTTCAATCTAAAACCAAAATCATGCTTTGAAACCACAGTTTATATTTTGTAATTAATTAGGGTTTTATATTAATGTTGCTTGTGATCTCTGATTTTTCATTTGTTCTGAAGGTTTTCAAACATAAAAAGTTGAGAAAATAGTATTGGGTTAGCCAAAAAGTTTGGTCTGTTTTTTACTTAAGATGTTATGAAAAACTCAAATGAACTTTTTGGCAAATCCAATAAAATTGATAGCTATATGCTCATTACCCACATTCAATACTTATCAAGATTTAACAATTATCACTTACATCATACCTTGTTTTAATCTTGTTAACTTTAGTAGTTGAAGGTTTAGAAAGGTCTTTTAAATATGATTAAGATAAAATAGCACCCAAAAAAACCCCAAAATTAACCTTTGAATGAGTTATTTATGGCTTTAAATATACAATTTTTTTTATGTCCAGGACACTCTTCAGTAAAATAACACCCTTACTCTATTGCTTTCTTCTATATGACGTTTAAAAGCTCCTTCAAGTCAACCATTATACTCAATTAGCCTTAAACTTCTAGTACCAAGTTTGGTGCTTGGTAGATAATTGAATATCAGTAAATATTTTCCATAGATTTATCTGCAACATACATGAATACTTACCCATCATTTATTCATAGACCTTTCAGCAGTTATTGAGAATCTTGTACTAGGTACTACAGATAGAAGATACTAAGAAATATAGTGTAATATATGGTTTCTGCTTGAGTTTGCAATCTAGCTGATAATATAAAGCATGTGAATATAAAAAAGAGTTTAATGATAAACAAGGTGTAAATAACATAAGATACTATAAGAGGTGTAACAAATAATATGTAATTGACAGCTAACTTTGAAATCAATTGCTAGAATATTCAAACGAGGGTGAATCACTGGAGTTGCAGTTATCACTGAAAGTATTTAGTCTTCACTAGTTCTCATTTCCAAGAAGTCTTCTCCCTACATCCCTTCCTCTGGACCCATACATTCCAGGGTGGCTGGGTGGCCTTGTTGGTGGAGATTCAGTGGATCCCAGGATTTCTTCATTCCCTCTCTCCTGGCTTCCCAACTCCAATGGGATCTGTGCTCTGAAGAAATGAACTCCTCCGCTCACTGAAATTGCTAAGACAGTTCTAATCAAGTACAGCTCTCCCTGAGCAGTGCTGGGACTTATGTTAATATAATCATCTCCCTCCATCATTCAGTCAGTGCTGAGGTTTGAGAATTCTAGCTGCTTTCTAGAACTCTAGGCTCTGCTTCTGAGAAAAGGCAGCACTTTTGGCCTTTATTTTCCCTCTATAACTCAACTGACTTATCTTACTTCCTCCATCAGTGACTCCATCATTACAGGACTGTGATTTTGAAAGACTCCATTCGCTTGCCTCTGATACGCACATTCACGCTCCCTCCCACTCTCTCTTATACTTCTACTTGTGGAAGTTTCTTAGCTTCCCTTCATGCTGACAATTTTCATTCACTTCTCAAGACTCTGTTTGACAGTGAAAACTTTCTTTTATCAAGAAGCCATGTGGTGTAGTGGTTAGCAGCATGGATTCTGAAGTTATACTTCTATATTCAAATCCCATTTCTGCCACTCAGTAACTGTGGGCAGATTACTTAGCCATTCTCTCAATTCTACATAGGGTTATTATGAGGATTTTATAAACATTCCAGTGGCCTGTTAGCGTCCTGAATCCTAATTCCTTAGGCTGACCTTCCATTTTAGTTCTTATTTCACTCAAATCAGCCCTGTCAACAGTATTTCCAAAATTTACTTTGTTAAATTGTTTCAGTATCATGAGTTTACTTGCTGGTCACAATCAGGTCTTTTGTCCCATCTCCCCATAAAAAGCCAAACAGCCATCCAAGACTATTCTAGGCAACCATAAACTTACTTTTTGCTATCTTTCCCAAATGTACTGTCTGTATCATCCACTGGGTAAGTAACTTAGAGCCTTATAACACTTAGCTGAATTTTTCAATTAGGCTGCTAGATTTAGATATATTATATAAAATTGGAAATAACTTTATATGTATATATATAGGATATACATATTTATATAGAACTGGAAAATTTTGCATAAATGTGTCATTCTTTATTGCATCCCTGTGCAGAGCACCTAGAATGGGTATTTGCTGATTGGCTGGATGACTGAAATGATGCATTCCTTAGAATGTTGCTATCATATTTTGCTAGAAGCATTTTTTGAATGGCTTCTGCCTTCAAATATGAACTGACATTTAAATATTTAAATCTTACTAGGCATAAATTAGAAAAAATATCACAAACCTCAAAAGGGTTCCTATAATTTTAGAGGATAAATTTAGTAGGATACTTGTAAAGTTTAACAGTGTACTATTTTGATAGGAGTAATATTAAAGTGATGATCTTAGAAATAAAAGAAGTAAATGAGTCTGTAGCCTTACCTTTAGCACACTCCCATTTCCAGTAACACTGAGACCTGGCTTCTTCAACAAGGGGCGGCCATCTTTTAACCAGGTCAGAGTCGGTGGGGGAATAGCATCACTTCGACATAGCAACTCCACAGCTTGGCTAATGAGGACAGAGACGTTCTGTTCTTCTCCCATAATATTTGGTGCAACTAAGTGAAAGATGGGTTTCCCCTCAGGATAAAAGAGGCCAGCACACTGCTTATCTTTATTAATCATCAGGACATATACTGAATAACTTTATTAGTCCTTTTAAGATGTAGGATCACAGTAATTCTAGCATACCCTCTTTGCATCACTTGGTTCAGAATCAAGTGTTCATAAATCACTGATTAAAGTGTTCCTGTTGAACAAAAATAGTTTTTCACTAACTTTTCGTGCAAAAAAGTTTAAGAACTGGAAGTTCTCACCAAGTGCCCATTTAAGAAACTTCTTGAACTTGAAGTCACCCCTTAAGATTTTCAAAGTATTAAATCACTCATGAAATATTTTGGAAATAACAATGAATTAAAAGCAAATATATTTTTGATGCTTATTTATATATTTTTTTGCAAAATAAAATAAATTTCATACACACAGAGGCAAAATAAAAATCGAGTTGAAAGGGATCATCCTGTCCCCCCTCTCAGCGTGCAAAATATAAGATGGGTGACAGATAAGACCTTATGTGAAATAACATGATTCTATGGAATAAAGGCCATGTGGGATAACTAAATCAGTGACCAGCTGCACAACACACAGCTACATAAAAAGAAGAAATGAGTTGAAATTTTAATGAGATTAAAATGAGAATTCCCTGGCTATAAGGCTTTGTCAGATGCTGAAATATGTTCTTGGAGGAGTTTAAGGAATCGCCTTCCCTTGGGTATATTAAAAAATAGAGTAAACAATCATTTGTCTTAGATGGTCTAGGTACAGCCCTGCCAAGAATGAGAGGGTGGGCTTCATAAGCTCTCAAGGCCTCTTTCAGGCCTGTATTTATAATAATTCAAAAACATGAACTAATACCGAAATCAGGTCTGTTATTAAAGGGCGACTCCAAAAAAGCACAAAGGGGAATTTGCCCGGCCATTTCTCACTAAATTCTATAACTATTTAGGATTGTAAGAAACATGCCATATTTGTAGTTTTTTGTTTTTGTTTTTACAAGAAAGGCAAAGTTTTACTGAAATGAATCCTAAAGGATTTTTCCAAATGCATGGGGAGGAATAAGGTGCTTGTGGTAAAGAACATTTTAACAGCCCGTTAGCCATTGCTTCTGACTTGACACCGCTGCGTGTGGCAAAATGACAATGGACTTTAGCTAGTAACATGTTTTTTCCTGTGGATTTTAGCTAGTAACATGTTTTTCTGTAACCAGGAGATTGCTCTGCTACACAGGAAAAGGCACACAAACTAGAGGGTACTCTCTTATGCTTTTTCTGGATGCAGGACTTGTGCTAAACCCAAAGGAATTGATGCTAACAAAAGAAATTTCATGCACAATGGTTGGAACAGACCAGTGGAGCATTTGGGCAGAGATCTGTGATGTCCATTCTGCTAAATTTAATAGCACACACAGATACTGGCTCTCCATCAGCTTAAATTTATCTACGGTGACAGAAAAGAGTGGGATTATTTTTGACACGTGAGACAACAGAAAAAGATACGCGACTAGTCTGAGATGAAAACTTCTATAATCTCAGCAAAATGAGCACGAGTGCCATCTTCTATTATGAAAAAATATATACCTTAACCAGACTTTGCATAAAGAGTCCTAAATAGAACAGCATATTTCACAGCTTGGAAATAATTTCAGGAAAAGTCTGGTCTCTGGATAAAAATGTACCATGACTGTGTGAGTGAAAGTCACTCAGTCGTGTCTGACTCTTTGCAAACCCCATACAATTCTCCAGGCCAGAATACTGGAGTCCATACAGTCCATGGAATTCTCTAGGCCAGAATACTGTAGTGGGTAGCCTTTTCTTTCTCCAGGGGATCTTCCCAACTCAGGGTTTGAACACAGGTCTCCGGCACTGCAGGTGGATTCTTTACCAGCTGAGCCACAAGGGAAGCCCCATGACTATGTAACACATGTTTATCTTAGATTACTTGTAGACTTCATAAAAGAGCATGGATTCTTTAGGACTGCTTATAGATGTAAATGTCAGAAATAATTCAAGAGAGCGGAATGTTAATTTCCAAATAGTTTTCCTTTAATTACTTTTCTCACAGCTAAGTGAGTGAGTCAAGCTCCAAAGGAAATCAAGTTTTTAACACTGAGAGGGAAAATATAAAAACAAAAGAGTATTTGTTCCTTAACATAAATTAAAGCAAATCTAATTATAGTTGAGGATACATATTACCAAAGCCCATCTATTTTTTCTGCCCTGTCTTTCATTTCCAACTTTTTGTTTAGTCTGAGAAGAGAAAAGCTTCCACCCTTTAGATTCCTGGGTTTCTTAGATGATATCTCTATTCTGCTTTGCAGTCATATTGCTTAGGAACGGGTATATTGGGCCTGTTTCTCATCCTGTGCATTATGCCTCTGACACATAAGGAATCAAGTCAGAATTGCCATGGGGTTATGCTTGTGGAGATGCTGGGGAATGTGTGATTGCTAAGAAAGCTCTCTGAGATTCAGGTTAAAGGAAAGGTACTGCAGGAATCGAAATCATTTAAAAACTCAATTCTCATCATACTGGATGCTTGGGCTGGGTGCACTGGGACGACCCAGAAGGATGGTACGGGGAGGGTGGAGGGTGGGGGTTTCAGGATGGGGAACACGTGTATAGCTGTGGCAGATTCATGTTGACGTATGGCAAAACCAATACAATATTGTAAAGTAATTAACCTCCAATTAAAATAAATTTATATTGAAAAATAGTAATAAAGAAAAAAAAACTCAATTCTCTTGTTTCAGCACTTCAGAATACAGTAAAGCATCCTCCAAATTTATACCAAGGAGAAACAGTTACTATTCTTGTAACTGTAGGGATAGCTATTTTATCCAGTATGTGCTCCTTTTACACCCCTACACTCTATAATGTGAATCTGAACTTATCTTTGGCCATGAGCAACAAACCAACCCGAGATTGCCAAAGTTAATACCACAAATTTAGGAATCTAATGCAGGGGCATAATATAAATAGTAGAGGATAGATTGGAGGCTAATTTCAAATTAAAATGTTTTAATTTGACACTTCATTAACATGTGAAATATATAAGCGTAGCAAGCTACTAAACACACACACATTTTCAAACACACGTTCATGTCAGCTAGCCTCTTGACTTTTACTACAGAGGGAAGTCTGGTTTCTGGACTAAAAGACTTGTATGAGTATCTTAACAAAATCTTAAAGAACAGTCATGCACATCTTCATAACTCCTGGAAAATATCAATTCTCTATCACCTCTCAAGCCCACTTTTGACATTAATCAACGCAGAAACGGAAAAAGCCAAGGCCAGATTTTCAGTGTTAACTAAAACCCAGTGAATACCAACGGCAGTCCTGGGCTTGGCTTGCTCATGACTGAAGGAGCTATTGTGTCACAAACTTGAACTGATGAATCATCCTCTAAAAACAGTTTAGACTGGAAACATTCCAATTCTTCATAAAGCATAAACGTGATCCATTAAGGGAAGGAGTTTCTTGCGATTGGGCATTTTAGAATCTCTGTTATCTCAGACAAAGAGCACCAACAAACCTGGAGGCTGAATACCCACACATGTCAACTGCAGAAGCATCAAAAACGGGGGATGCATACAAGTTACAGATAGTTTACTGATGCCAACTGGGGTTTTTTAGCTTAATTAGATATGTATGGTATCTATGTTGTCACGAGGGGCCTTTTAATTAAAAAAAATTAAGACTTATTAAGTCAAAGTCAAAGTTATTTGTGATGACTATATTTGTTTTTGGTAAATTCAAAAAGGCACATCAATTCACATGGCCTGGAGGTTAAAAAAATAATGCATTTTAAAATATTTATTTTAAAAGGAATGAATTCTTTAGAACTGAGGTAGGATCTAGAAGAAAAGGCCTGCATTAAACAGATACTCTTTGAGGGACACAGAAGAAACAAATCCATTATTCCAGGAAGCAAAAATATAATGCAAATGAGACACTAAAAAGAAAAAAACAAACCTGAAAAAGTCCTAAATGCAAAGGTATACTAAAATGTGAAATGACAAGTATAATCTATGCATGGAGGCCAATGAGACTGCAATTTCATCTTGGGGGCTTTTTGGTGTGACAGAATCAGACCTTTCCTTTTGTATATTACAGCTGCATCACAGGTAGGAAAAAAACTTGAATTTTGCCTAATTTACATTCAACTTTTGCTTCCCAAATAATCCTTTAATTCACAGACATAGTATTAACTATAAAATATGCTGATTGTACACATAATTAAAAGGTAAGAAAATCTAGGCTTCAAACAGAATTGATCAAGAGAGCTACTTGAAGAGGAACTTGCTTTAGTGAGAAGATCATATCTTTGTATGCATTTTCATTCTCAGAAGTTCCAAAAGGGAAAATCAGTCAAAGTCAAATATGAGGCAGAAAGGGTGAAACTGATTCTGTTAACCTTATAACTTCATTTCCATTGTTCATAGCTCTCCACTGTCAAAAACGCTCAACTATGTCAATGATCTCAGGACTTAAACACAGCTATTTCAGAGCAGAAATAATCATTAAAATGTCTCACCATATACTCTGAGGTCAATGTCCCTTTGTTTCTCCCCGGCAGCATTTATTGCCACACAGGTGTATCGCCCGGTATCACTGATCTGTGCACTGGTCAATGCTAGGATGCGGCCCCCAGACAGAACCTATCAAAGAACAGAACACTAAATAGCCAACATGGCTCCTGAGAAGAGTAGGCATAAACATACTTTTACAATTATTTTCTGAGTTTAATCAATCAAACATTTGCCTCTAGAAGGATTTCTACCTGGATATTTTAAAGAGAGCAAGCATCATTCAATCTCCTCATTTTCTCCATGGAGGAGGACAGAAAATAGAACCAAAGCTGGCAATAATCACTGAAAACAACTCTCCACATACATGATCAAGTGAAGATTCAACTTTATCTGTGCTTACTACAGAAAGAGAGAAAGCCACCAGGGGAGAAAGATGAGAAGTGGGAATAAGAGGAGTTAATTCTCCTCTTAATTTTTCCTTGGGAGAACAATTAAGAAGTTAAAATTAACACTGTAATAGCAGTCAAATTAATTAGTCACACTCATAGCCCTTTTATTCCATTGACATAGCTGTACCTCAAAAATACTGACATTAACTCTGGATAGTCTATGATCCCAAATTCCGCAAGCAAAGGATTTTCAAGAAAAGCTCAAGAAACAGAAGGGTGCAATAACTATGCCTTCTTGGAGCCAAAACAAGATTAAAGTACACTTTAAATGGGATATGTGTCTTTTTGTATCTCAAATTTTGAGTCAGTGCAACGTACTTAAATTTTGTTCTCAGACTCAAATTTCATTTCTCATGATGTCATTTTCCATTTTTCTTGATATGATGTTTTAGTAGAAGTGACTACACTCTAGATGGTTCTCTGATTCCTTATGATTTTCAGAAATTTAAATATAACGTCTACCAGGAAATTCTTGCTTCTGTCATTGATGAACATTTCTTTGTATAGGGTATCTCTTACGATCATACCAGACAGTGGGAATAGGGAAGCAGATGTACCTAAAGCAACAGTCAAAATACAGAACTATGTATGAGACAAGGGGACTCTTAGACATACTGAGCTTTTAATGAACTGTCTAGAAATCCCAGTTGTATGTCCATATTTATAGATGTATATGTGTACATTTTTGGATAACGTTTGTGAATCCTTCTTCTGCCAGTTCCTTTTATGGTTCAGACTTCATGGACTGAATAGTGAGATGGTAGATTTGCCTTAAGAAATGACATGGAGTACCTGTATCCCATTAACGAAACTAGTGACAGGGCTCCCATCTTTCAGCCAGGTCAGACTTGGGGCCGGGATGCCTCTGGCTTCACACTCCAACCTCACCAGGTTATTAACCACCACTGCCACCATGTCACTGCTGCCAAAAATTGACGGGGGCACTGAAAAGGAATAAAAAGGTAAACAAAAGTAAGGCATGCTAACATCACAGAATATTTCAGCTCAGAATAATAACAACTACGTGCTCTGTCCATAGTAATGTGTTTTCCATTTTCCTGGAAGTATTTCTTGACTTCCAGGTTTGTGTGTGTATACCTGTTTCCCTCCACTGTATCCACTCTAGTATGTTAACTATGAACTCCTCTTAAAAGCACTATTAGAGGAAAAAACTTGAAAACATTTCCTGAACCTATGATTCTGATAGACAATACTGACCAACAGGGCTACTGTCATTAGCTGATGAGATAGTTGATGACTATTCTGAACAGTTCAACTAAAGCAAAAAAGTTCAGCAGCATGTGAAAACAGAGCATTTAATAGGAATCAAAAAGGTTAATACTTATCAGTTTTAGAACACTGCATCCTTAAATAAAGACGACAATAACACATTCTGTTAAATATCAACACTAGAATTTTATAGATGCACGTGATCGTCTTGAATGCTTCTTCACCCTGGATCAGTCTAGTAGGGGCACTAACCATGGACCTGCAGACTGTAAAATAACTCGGTTGCTCCAGCTGCGTTGATGGCCACACATTTATATATGCCAGCATCTGTGATCTGTGCACTTTCAATATTGATGATCTGTCCTCTGTTCAGGAAAGTCACACTACTGGAATCTGATAGTGGATGATTATCTTTGTACCATGTAATAGCTGCAAGGAGAAGAGAAGAGAAGCCCATCTATTTAAATGTTTCTTTAAAAAGTTATCCTTCAATAAAAAATAAATTAAAAAACTCAATATACACACTGAATTAGAGGTTAACTACAATAGTAACAACTGCTTTATTCTTACGCTTATCACTCTAGTTTAATCTGTTTAAATATTTAAGGTTGATTTTTAGGAGGAAGGAGGTAAACATTAAAAAAATATGAACAGTCAGGCCAATATAAGTGTCTTGAAGTGAATTTGTAAAAAAATGATATTCTTTACATTTTCTCTAATGTATCAATATTTGTCTGAGAGCAAACTTTTAATCAACTATATTTCTTCTCGTGTACAATATATGCCTCTCATCTACAAAAATTTTGTTTACACTTCTAATCAAAACCAAACACACTATTAGCCTCAAAAATTTTATATTATTATCAATTCATATGAATAACTTACCAGTGATGAGAATCGATGCAATAACAGTCTCATCAAATGAATGGTTCATGATCAACTTAGACTGGATTAAAAGTATATTTTCAGCATAAATGTATATAAAATGACATTGTGGGTTTTGTTGCCACAGTAAGCACAGTAAGGCAATTATTCACATATCTACATTATTTAAATGGGTAAATTATTTCATGGAGCTAAAAGCAATGAAAATTTAAAAATATCATCCACCAAATGATATCCTAATCAGTGTTTTACATTTGAAATGTATTCTATAATATTTTCTTCATTAGCAATTACTATAGTATCCTTATAAACAGATTTAGCAATTCACAGAAATCTTAAAACGTTGGTAAGTTACAGAGTCCGAAAACAAGCATACCAGGCGTGGGAGTTCCAGCTGCCTTACACTCCAGCTGTACAGGGCTGTTCACCACCACGGTCTCATTCAGCATCTTCCCTGCATCCTCCAGGCTGGGTGGTTCTGCAAGAAGCCCAAACAGGTAGCTAGCACACAGAAATAGGGTATTAAACTGAAATAGTTTCCTGACTGGGACTTGTCATTTCTTTCTTTTTCCCTTTCTTTCTTTCACTTATATACAATGATATATTTGGAATAAATCTAAGGTACACTATTGAGTGGGGCTTCCCTGGTGGCTCAGATGGTAAAGAATCTGACTGCAAGCCAGAGACCTGGGTTCAATCCCTGCGTTGGGAAGATCCCCTGGAGGAGGGCATGGCAACCCACTCCAGTATTCTTGCCTGGAGAATCCCCATGGGCAGAGGGATACTATTAAGCAGCATTGAAAACAGGATGTAAAAGATCTTAAAAGGTTTTTGGATCATCTATTAATCTATGCCCATAATTGAAAAGCCTTGGACACATACATTAGCAGAGTAGTAAAACAAAGTTAAGGGAGTATTTTTAATTTCAATAAATCTGATTAGTCTGATGATGAACTGCCTTTACCAAGAAGTAATCTAATGTATTTGAACTCTTCCAGTGAAGAACATCAGTATTTCTCAAAATATCTGACTTTACCTTGTCCTTAGTCGCTCAGTCGTGTCCAACTGTTCGCCACCCCACGGACTGTACCCCACCAGGCTCCTTGGTCCAGGGGGATTCTCCAGTAAAGAATACTGGAGTGGGTTGCCATGCCCTTCTCCAGGGGATCTTCCCAACCCAGGGATCAAACCCAAGTCTCGTGTGTTGCAGGCAGATTCTTTACTCTCTGAGCCACCAGGGAAGCCTGACTTTACCTGAGAACAGTACTATCTTAAATCATTTCAGAGAAATTAGAATCACTTATTTGTTTATTAGAAACTTTTTTGATAGAAAAGTTACAATGGTTAGTAAAATAAAACAGAAAACTACATTTTCAACTTTAAATAATCACAGATAATGCTGCTTTAGTTTTAATGTTAGGCATCCCTGGTGGCTCAGAGGTAAAAAATCCGCCTGCAGTGCAGGAGACCATCTGCAATGCAAGAGAAATTGGTTCAATCCCTGGGTTGGGATGATCCCCTGAAGAAATGGCAACCTACTTCAGTATTCTTGCCTGAGAAATCCCATGGATAGAGGAGCCTGGCAGGCTACAGTCCATGGGGTTGCAAGAGTTGGACATGATTTAGTGACTAGACCATGTATTTATAAAGTAGGAACTCAAAAAGTTTAAGAGGCATAGGGTAAAAGTAAAGACAACTTGGAATAGCAAAGCCCTACATCTCCTATCTTTAAGGAATGCAGGAGGGATGTGAGGAAAAACAAAATTGCAAGTAAACTGGAGGTTTTCTCTTATTTGGAAAAGATGCTACGTATATGTTAACTTTGGGGTTTATATAAAAAACATTTTAAAGATTTGATAAATTTAACTTATCCAATGCACCAGAGCCCCACACCTCCACCCCATATCCAATTAAATAATTGATCCATTAACCTAGCAAAAACAGAAAGGGGAAAGGAGGCAAGGGAATAAGAAAAATGATCATAACTAAATAAGATGGTAGAAATAAAATCAAATATGTAAATCAAGAATATAAATGTGAATGAGTTAATTTTCTTGGTCAATACAGAAAGAGTTAAGACTATCTGAGGGTTAACATGTTTTGTTTTTTTTTTAAATTAAAAAGCACAAGCAAAACAACTGTAAAAATGTTGACAGTAAAGAGCTAGACAGAGATATACCAGAAAAATAAGGGAGATATCAATTTCTGAAAAACTGGTATACAAGGCAAAAATAATGCTTTCTACTGACTGAACTGTTGTAATTCAGAAAGAATCCACTATAATGATAATGCTTTATGCATTGAATAAAAAAGCAAAATTATAAATAAAAAAGGAGAGAAAATTTGAAAAATCTAAAAGCAGTATATTATAGTATTTCTTAGAAATTAACTACATAGCGAAACACAAAAAAAAGTTCTAGAGAATTTGAAAGCTAAAATTACCCAAACATATATATATGTTTAAAGCTCAACATTCAGAAAACTAAGATCATAGCATCTGGTCCCATCACTCTATGGCAACTAGATGAGGACATAGTGCAAACAGTGTCAGACTTTATTTTTCTGAGCTCCAAAATCACTGCAGATGGTGACTGCAGCCATGAAATTAAAAGACGCTTACTCCTTGGAAGGAAAGTTATGACCAACCTAGAGAGCATATTCAAAAGCAGAGACATTTTTGCCAACAAAGGTCTGTCTAGTCAAGGCTACAGTTTTTCCAGTGGTCATGTATGGATGTGAGAGTTGGACTATAAAGAAAGCTGAGTGCCGAAGAATTGATGCTTTTGAACTGTGGTGTTGGAGAAGACTCTTGACAGTCCCTTGGACTACAAGGAGATCCAGCCAGTCCATCCTAAAGGAGATCAGTCCTGGGTGTTCACTGGAAGGACTGATGCTGAAGCTGAAACTCCAATACTTTGGCCACTTGATGTGAAGAGCTGACTCATTGGAAAAGACCCTGATGCTGGGAAAGATTGAGGGCAGGAGGAGAAAAGGACGACAGAGGATGAGATGGTGGGATGGCATTACCGACTCAATGGACATGGGTTTGGGTGGACTCCGGGAGTTGGTGATGGACCGGGATGCCTGGCGTGCTGTGGTTCACGGGGTTACAAAGAGTCGGACATGACTGAGTGACTGAACTGAACTAATATATGTTTATACATACACATGTTATTTGTGTATTTATTGTTAACAAAGAATACATATTATTTTCAAATGGCAACAGAATATTTTCAAAACAGATTATATATTAGGTCACAAAAACTCTCAATAAGGTATTTATACCACAATTTAAAAAATCATAGTAAGAAAATCACAGAACTCAGTAGTAAAATTACAAAGTTCTCTACATGGGGAAAAAGCTTATTAAAGAGGAAATCAAGACAAATGTATATGGGTAGAAGAAATTAATTAGAATGAGATTGATTAAAACTAAAATCTGTGGGCCATCAATAAGCAGTGCATTACACAAAGGCAATCTTAAAGTTCTAATTAATATATTAAAAATGAAGAAATGCTAAAAATAAATGTTCTAAGCATTCAACTCAGATTCTAGAAAAAGACCAATAAAATAAACCCAAAGAAATCAGGAATAAACCTGGAGAAGGAAATGGCAACCCATTCCAGTACTCTTGCCTGGAAAATGCCATGGACGGAGGAGCCTGGTAGGCTACAGTCCATGGGGTCACAAAGAGTCGGACACGACTGAGTGACGACACCTTACACCTTAGAGCTAGGAAGGATTTTGAGATGATCTTGTTTATCCCCTGGGTTGCTGAAGGAAATATCTTCTGTCTTTCTATGCTGGAATCTCTGAAGAACGATAACGAAACTTTGCATGTGAAATGTACTTTGTTATATAGCCCCTTCTAGTTAAGAAACTTTGTTTATACCTTATTGAAATCTCTGTTGAGAAGGTTCCAGCAGAAACTCATTTGTAGTTTCTTTATAGGAAGAAAACTAGTTCTGTCAAATGCCTGTTCTGTATTATTATTCTGGTTATAACACAGGGTAGGCTCAGTAATATGAAAGAGAAATAGGTTATTATTTGTAATTGTAATATTAGGTTGGTGCAAAAATATTTGTACTTTTGCACTGTTGAACTTTGCCCTTTATATTGGCATACATTGTTTAATAAATGTGATTATGTTATACATCAAAAAAAAAAAAGAAATCAGGAATAAAGAAATAATAGAAGTAGAAAACTATACCAAAGCAAACAAACAAGCCAAAGGAATAACAAACAAAGCTGGTTTTTGACAAGTTTAAAATAAAGCCTGTCCTCAAAAACAGATGACCTTATAGATCAGATTTCTAGTTTCTGGGAAGTGGTTCCTGAAGACAAAGTTTAGAGGCTACTTGGCCCTCAAACCTGTAGTTCATTTGTATTTATCTAATCAATGTATTAAATCTTCCTGTTCGAAATGCTTAGATTGTTTCTGTTTTCTGCTGAATTCTGACTTATGATATGGCATTTAAGCAAAAGAAAAAAAAGAAAAAAGACCTCTAAATATGACTATCTGACTTTTACAACTGGAAAGGAAAAATAATTAGTCCATGGCACATTGCTCCAAAATAGTTATTTAAATATTAACTTGAAGCCTGCTGGACTAAAGTGATCATTGACAGCTTTGACAGGCTATGTAACTGCTGCAATAAAACAATATGGTGGGAATAAGAAATATAACAGCCATGAGGCAGGCTGGCTATTTTTCATTCCACCAGAGAACTTAAAGAGAAAAGATTAGATATCAGCATGAATGGCAGAATAAGGACTCGCAAAATCCACTCCACCATGAAAAAAAAAAAAGAACACTGGAAAATTATCAAAACCAACTTTCTTACTACTCGGGGAATTAACCAAATGCTTACAATAATTCAAGAAGTGTTTATTCAAGAAAAAGAGCTAAATCCAATTAAGAAGAGTGAGTTTTACAACATTCTATCTCGCTCTCTTCCCATCACTCTTCCCTTACCTCAGCAGTAACCTTGAAAACAAATAGCTCTGCAGCCACAGTGAAAAAAAGCACAGTAAATATTGGAGGGCCACCTCATGCAAAGAGCTGACTCATTGGAAAAGACTCTGATGCTGGGAGGGATTGGGGGCAGGAGGAGAAGGGGACGACAGAGGATGAGATGGCTGGATGGCATCACGGACTCGATGGACGTGAGTCTGAGTGAACTCCGGGAGTTGGTGATGGACAGGGAGGCCTGGTGTGCTGCGATTCATGGGGTCGCAAAGAGTTGGACATGACTGAGAGACTGAATTGAACTGAAGAGCTACCTAAAAGCCCCATTCCTAGAAAACTCACTATTTGACCTGTCTGGCCTTTCTCTGGAAATTTCCACTCCTAGGACTTGTCTTTAACTATCCAGACCCAAAATTTGTTCAGTGAAATCCGTCCCTTTCCCAGTGGCATTTTAACGTCTATCAAAACAGACTTCACAGAGATTGTCCAGGAAAGCTACCATATTAGTTTCCTTTCCCTTCCATAACAAATTATTTCAAACCTGGTAGTTTAAACAACACGAGTGTATTATTTTACAGTTTTGTGGGTCAGAGATCAACATGGCTTCACTGGGTTAAAATCAAAGTTGCAGAAGGACTCATTTCCTTTCTGCTGGTTCAAAGGAAAACCTGTTTCTTTGCCTATTCAGAGGATAAAGCGTCTGCCTGCAATGTGGGGGACCTGGGTTTGATCTCTGGTTTAGGAAGATCCCCTGGAGGAGGAAATGGCAACCCATTTCAATAATCTTGCCTGGAAAATCCCATGGACAGAGGAGCCTGGCGGACAAGACTGAGCGATTTCACTTCACATTCTTTTCAACTTTTAGAGAGGACACATATTCCTTGAGTTGTGGACACCTTCCTCCATCTACAAAGCTAGTAATAGGGAAGGTCATAAGACCTCACATCTCATCATTCTGAATTCTGCCTTAATTTTCTACTTTTCATGACGTGTCTGGGTCCATCTAGATAATCCACAATAATCTCCCTACTTTAATGTCCACTGATTGACAACATTAAATTAAATTTTTAAAAAATACTAAAGGAAGTCCTTCAGGCTGCATAAAAAGAGTGACTTTAATACATATAAAGAAGTAAAGAGCGCTGGTAGAGGTAACTAATAGTAAAGCCAGTAAAACTGTATATTTTACAGATAACACTATTTTCTCCTTCCTCATTTAAAAGATGATAACATAAATCAATAATTATAAATATATATTGATAGGCACATGATGAATAAAGATGCAATTTATATGACTATAATAGCACAAAGGAGGGGAAAGGGAAAGGATCTATATAGGAGCAAAGTTTTTATAATACTGAAACTAAATTAGTATTAATCCAAAGTATTAACATTATTAATTAAGATGCTAATTGTAATCCTTAGGGCACCCACTAAAAACTCAAAAATATGGAAAAAGGAGGAATAAAATAAACAAAATGGTACACAAGAAAATATCTATTTCACACAAAAAGGGAGTAATAGAAGAACACAAAAACAACACATACATACATATAAATGGTAGACATAAATCCTAGCATCTCAGTAATTATAATAAATGCAAATGTATTAAACACTCTAAGCAAAAGGCAGAAGAGACCAGCAGAATGGATTTAAAAAGCAAAAAAAAAAAAAAAATTCCCTAACTATATGTTGTCTACAGCTGATCCACTTTAGATTCAAAGACACAAATAGGTTGAAAGTAAAAGGATGGAAAAGATATCATGCAAACAGTAAACAAATAAAAATGGAGAGGCTATTCCAATATTTAAAAAAAAACAACAGATTTCGAAAGAAAAATTATTAGCACAACCAAGTTAAGATATTTTTAAATGACACAAAGTATCAGTTTATCCCAAATACATGACAATTATAATCACATATTCACAAAACAGTCATTCAGTGATATCTGACTCTTGGCAATCCCATGAAATGTAGCCCACCAGGTTCCTTTATCCTTGGAATTCTCAAAGAAAGAGTACTGGAGTGGGTAGCCATTCCTTCTCTAGGGGATCTTCCTGACCCATGGATTGAACCCAGGTCTGCTGCAGAACAGGCAGATTCTTTTACCATTTGGGCCACCAGGGAAGCCCATAAGTGAAAGTGTTAGGCACTCAGCCATGCCTGACTCTTTGTGATCCCATGGACTGTAGCCTGCCAGGCTCCTCTGTCCATGGAATTTTCCAGGCAAGAATCTGCCTGCAGTGCAGGAGACCAGGGTTCAATCCTGGGGGCAGGAAGATCCCCTGGAGAAGGGAATAAATGGCCACCCACTCCAGTATTATTGCCCGGAGAATACCATGGGCAGAGGAGACTGGTGGGCTACAGTCCATGGGGTCGCAAGGAGTCAGAAACTACTGAGTAACTAAGGTACACATTCACAAAACAATGGAGTCTCTAGATACATGGAAGAAAAATTTTGCAGAATCTAAGGAAGAAAAACAATTCAACAATAATAGTCAGAGACATCAATATTCCACTTTCAATAATGGATATAACAATTAGACAAAAATCAACAATAGAAGACTTCAACAACACTATAAATCAAGAGATAGATACACATAGTATAGTCCACACAAGAAGAGCAAAATCAACATCCTTCTCAAGTGCACATGGAATATTTTTAAGAATAAACCATATATTGGGCTATAAGAGAAGTCTCAGAACATTTAAAAGGATTAAATCATACAAAGTATGGTTTTAAACCGCAACAGAATGAAATTATGAATCAATCATAAGAGAAGAGTTGGGAAATTCACAAATATGTAGAAATGAAATAACACACTCCTAAATAACATGATTCTCAAAGAAGAAATCATATAAGATATTACATAATTCCCTGAGATAAATTAAAATAAAAATACAACACACCAAAACTTATGGGATACACATAAAGCAACACTTAAACGTGAAATTCATAGCTGTAAACAACTATATTAAAAACTCAAATCAGTAACCTAACATTCCACCTAAAGAAATCAGAATAATAAAGAGTAAACTAAACCCAAAGCAGGCAGAATACAGGAAATAATAAAGAATAGAGCAAAAATAGACAAAAGAAAGAAAGAGAAAACCAATGAAACTAAAATCTGGTTTTTTGAAAGATCAATAAAAGAGACAAAGTTTAGCCCAACTGACCAAGACAACACAAAAGAGAGGAGACCAAATTACTCCGATCAGGAAAGAAACAAGGGGTCATTGCTACCAACTTTACAGAATTACAATTATACAGTAATATTATAAATAGTTTTGTGCCAACAATTAGGTTATAACCTAGATGTAATAGATAATTTCTTAGAAAGATACAAACTACTGACACAGACTCGAAAAGAAACTGAAACTCTGAATAGACACGTAAAAACAAATTGCATTAATAATAATTAAAAAAAAATCCTTCACATACATACTCACAAAACTGGAGAATGGCTTTAATAGTGAATTCTGCCAGACATTTAAGGATTAAACTGAGTCCTTCACAAACTCTTTCAAAATAAAGCAGAGAGTGAGTGAAACACTTCTTAAATCATTCTAAGAGGTCAGTGTAACATGATAACAGAACCAGACAGAGTCAATAAAAGGACACTATGATCAATATTTCTTATGAAAAAAGACATAAAAATCATTAAAAAAAATACTAGTAAGGTGAATCCAGCAACACATAAAACATATTATGCACCATGACTAACAGGAATTTATTCCAGAAGGGAAGGTTTGGCTCAACATATGAAAATCAAGAACTGTATTCAATTCAGTATTATACTAAAGAATTAACTCAAAATGTATTAAAGACTTAAATGTAAGACCTGAAACCACAAACTCCTAGAAGAAAACATAAGAATAAAGTTCCCTGACAGTGTTCTTAGCAATGATTTCTTGGATATGACACCAAAAGCATGAACAATAAATGCAAATATATATGTGGTTTGCAAATATTTCTTCCATTTTGTAAGTTGCTTTTCATTTTTCTGATGGGTTCCTTTACTTTGCAGAAGCTTTTCAGTTTGATGTCATTCCACTTGTTTATTTTGCTTTTATTGTTTGTTCTTTTGGTGTCATATCCATATATATAATAAAGGGTGAATAATAAAAATATACAAGAAAGTTAGACAACTCAATAGCAAAAAAAAAAAAACCACCACCAACAAATAATAAATAATCCAAATATATAATGGGCAAAGGACCTGAATAGACAGTTTTTCAAAGAAGATATACAAATTGCCAACAGGTACATGAAAAGGAGCTCACCATCAGTACTCATCAGGGAAATGTAAATCAAAATCACAGTGAATTATCACCTCACACCCATTAGGATGGTTATAAAAAATACAAGCAATAACAAGTGTTAGTGAGAATGTGGAAAAAAAGAAATTCGTACACTCTCAGTAGGAATATAAATGGTAATGACCACTAGAAAACAGCATGACCTTTCCTCAAAGAAGTTAAAAATAGAACTACCATATGGTCCAGCAATTCCATATTTGGTTATATATCTGAAGCAATTAAAATCAGTATCTCAAAGATACCTATAACTTCCATGTTCACTGCAGCATTATTTACAAAAGCCAAGACACAGAAACAATCTAAGTGTCCATAGATGAATGGATAATAAAGATGCTGTCTTTCTCTCTCTCTCATTCCCTCTAATTTGTGTGTTTATTGTATGCACTGTCATGCATTATTTATATATAGAGAGAGAGAGACAGACAGACAGACAGACGGAATACTTCTCAGTCACAAGAAAGCAAGAAATTCTGTCATTGAAACAACCTGAATGAAACTATAGGACCTTATGCTGAGTGAAATAAGCCAGAAAGAGAAAGATAAATACTATATGATCTCAATTTTATGTGGAATTTAAAAAGAGTTGACTCATAGAACCTGAGAATAGAATGGTGGTACCAGGGGCTGGCGGGTGGGGGAAATGGGGAGATACTGGTCAAAAGGTACAAGTTCTGGGAGTCTAATGTACACCATGGTGCCTATTGTACTACTAAATAATGTACTGGTAACACAGTAGATCTGAAATGTTCTCACTACACACACAAAAATAGTAACTGTGTATAATGGTGGATATGTTAATTTGATTGTAATAATATTTCACAAAGTATACATACATTGAATCATCCCATGGTACACTTAAAATGTAATGAATTTTATTCATCAATTATATCTCGATAAAGCTGGGGAAAAAAGAATAAAAGACAGAGTGGTACTGTCATAAGAATCACAATTAGGCAATGGAACAGAATTGATTTTAGAGAAATTTAAGCCTTACATGTACAATCAAATGACTTCAGAAAGCATGCCAAGCCATTCAGTAGGGGAAAGATTAAGTGAAGTAAGTGACGTCACTCAGTCATGTCCGACTCTTTGCGACCCCATGGACTGTAGCCTACCAGGCTCCTCTGTCCATGGGATTTTCCAGGCAATAGTACTGGAGTGGACTGCCATTTCCTTCTCCAGCGGATCTTCCCAACCCAGGGATTGAACCCAGGTCTCCCGCATTGTAGACAGACGCTTTACCATCTGAGCCACCAGGTAAGTCCAGGGGGGGGGGAAAGATTAGCCTTTTCAATAAATGGTGCTCGTTCACTTAACAAAAAAACTAAATAAAAATATAAATACTATTATTCCCTTCTAGCACAAAGAGATGGTCTTGGAATTTTGAATTTAGGTGAACACTGTTGTACAAGAAGAATTAGTAAGGTAATAATATTTTGTGATAACAATAAGATATCTGCATACTGTGTACTCTAAGTAGAAGGTTGAACTCTATTCGACTTACTGGTTTTCTTTCTTCTAAAAGCTCCAGGCATGTATCGTGCCAAAATCAAAATACCTTCATCTGAATGTATTGTGGGTCTAAATTTTGCCTATTACTTTAATCATTCAGAGACTTTAATGCATTTTTTTCAAATCATGGCAAAATTTGAATTAATACATAACTGATCGAAAGTGCCTTGGAGACTCCCTAACCACGAAAATTATCATACAATGAATAATAAATTCACCAATACCAAGAAAACAGCATAGTAGAGCCCTGAACTGAAGTTATCCTTTAAAAGAGAAAAGTTCTCTACAATATTCTCAAGTCTCCTCTAGGCCACAAGTGAGCTATTACACAAAATACAAAAACGATATAGAAAAAAAAATTTAAGTGGGTGTTAGCATATTTTAGCCAAGCAAATAGATCCAAATAATAAAATTAAGGGTGCTCTACTAAGTTTTAGCCAGACAAGTAATACAGACACAAAATAGTTCCTGGCCAGCAGGAAAGACAGCAGGACATTAGATATATTTGTTAAAATGTTGGTGTAATGAGCAGGGCCAGAGGCCAAATACGTGTTTGGCCAAAACAGTCATCAAGCTGCTATTTACAGATGATGACCAGGAACCAGACACCAGGCTATATTTTTCATGTCTAGTCTTGCATTGATTCCTCAGAACAACTTCCCTGATTGTGGTATTATCTTCATCCTTTCCATTTTACAGATGAGAAAACCAAGCTTTTAAAAAGTTCGCATCTAAGCCCACTGTCCTCCAGATAATACTTGGAGTGTAGAAGCCCCAGTTCAAAGCTTTTCACCACAATAGTCTGCTTCTGGGTGCTTCACCTTGGTTGATTTTGGCTAAGAAAATAATTACGTGCAGATGAATGCCTGAGCCATTAGACCCCAAAGAATCGTTTGTTTGTGGAAACACCTGTCTCGCTTGGCAAGTATCTGAGGTTTAAATATAATTTCATAGTTTGGTCTAGAGAATTAGAACTTCCAGAATTATGAAACTTTGATCATCAAAAGGACCACCTACTGAGAGCCTCTGCGGTCTATAATAGAACTTCCCCTGGAAAACCCAGGGGATCATAAGAATGCTCCCCTTCTCGTGATCATGACTTCATTTCCAGTCCAGGAGACCACGCACCCTTACTCCACCTTTTGGAAACACTTTTTTCCATGTTTGAGAAAAATGGATGCATCTACACTCTTTTTTTATAGAAAAGCAAAATAATAAGCAATTTGAAAGCTGAGTTTCTTAGAATTGAATACTTTTGGATGACAATTGTATGGATAGAAAAGACTTGCTTGCTGAGTGTATTACTCCTGGGATTAAAACAAATCCTAATTTTAAAAACAGCTATAGGATTGGTTAAACAAAAAAAGAAATAATTAAATGACAGTTGCTTGCCTATAGATTTTTCAATGTCCCTCTTAATACATAGCACCAGACTTAGATATAATACTTTGGAAGCACTGAGAAAGCAAGAGTATAAAAAGGCTACTGCAAACTTCTATTACTGACTTCTTAGCTTTATTACAAAATTGAATTATCAAATTAATAATTAGAGAGAGTCATTAATATCTCAAGTAATTCAATGTGTGGTATCTTTAAGCCACTCTCTCCCTATTCGTATGCAATTTTTTTGCCTCAGATTAATTTGTCATTTTTAACCTCTGAGGTCTTTGTGAAATCCATCAACTAATGCCTTAGAAATTCCTACATCTTTTTGAACATCTCCAATTCTCCCTGAAATTATGAATATAAATATGAAAGAGGACAGGATCAAGTCTGGAACCATGTCCCTCCAATGTGACACAACCATCATGAAGGCCGAGATGATACATCACTTTCTGTTCATATTCCTGTCACATGTCATGTTAACTACTTCCTCCAGGTTGATCACGATCAATATTAGATTAGAAGTTCACTCATCATTTATTCTTCCTTCAGGTTGATGAAATGTTATCCAGACAAGTCAAGATCCTATTAGGGGAAACATTTTCAGCTAGTAATATATCTTACTTCTATTCTATGGTAATTCATATCAAGAAGACTTTAATATTTTCTGACTAGTCTGGTAGTTTTAAAAAAATCCTTACAATCACCAACGTTGTGTTTCTCTCTTTTTTCACACTAACCCAGATATCCTCCAGCCTCCTCCTTGTCTCTGATGATTTTCCACTTGTGTACTCTAATTGAATCTCTTCAGTTCAGTTCAGTTCAGTTCAGTTCAGCTGCTCAGTTGTGTCCGATTCTTTGTGACCCCATGAATCGTGGCACGCCAGGCTTCCCTGTCCATCACTAACTCCCGGAGTTCACTCAAACTCTGTCCATCGAGTCAGTGATGCCATCCAACCATCTCATCCTCGGTCGTCCCCTTCTCCTCCTGCCCCCAATCCCTCCCAGCATCAGAGTCTTTTCCAATGAGTCAATGTAGGGAACAAGGTATAAAGAAGGTTGAGAAGTGCTTGCAAACGAGACTCTCAACCAGGACTGAACATTCTTGCAAACGAGATGTTCTGCCCAGTGTAGGGAACTAGGTATAAGGAAGGTTGAGAAGTGCTTGCAAATGAGACTCTCAACCAGGGCTGAACATTCTTGCAAACGAGATGTTCAGCTAAGAATCCTGTTTGTTCCCGTGGGAAAAGAACATTTCTTGCACATAATGATGTTTCTCTGATTCCTCAAAAGGAACAGACCCAGGGACAAAATGGATTCTAAGTTGATAAGGAAGTTCCCCAAAACAAAGTCTTAGCTGCAGTAAATAAGTCAAGGTAAAGGTTATCTCGCCCTGCGCCTGCGCACTGTATAGTCTCTGAATCATAGTGCTTGGCAACTTGCCCTGTAGGTTGTTGTGCAAGGGATATAAAATAAAGCAGCTGTAAGAAGCAAGTGTTAAAATATAAAGAATCAAACCACTCTGCAGTGTTGGTGTTTCATTCCGTCGCCAGCAAGTCAACTCTTCGCATGAGGTGGCCAAAGTACTGGAGTTTCAGCTTCAGCATCATCCCCTCCAAAGAAATCCCAGGGTTGATCTCCTTCAGAATGGACAGGTTGGATCTCCTTGCAGTCCAAGGGACTCTCAAGAGTCTTCTCCAACACCACAGTTCAAAAGCATCAATTCTTCGGCGCTCAGCCTTCTTCACAGTCCAACTCTCACATCCATACATGGCCACAGGAAAAACCATAGCCTTGACTAGATGGACCTTAGTCGGCAAAGTAATGTCCCTCTTTTGAATATGCTTTCTAGGTTGGTCACAACTTTTCTTCCAAGGAGTAAGCGTCTTTTAATTTCATGGCTGCAGTCACCTGCTAACATATATTTTGTTACCATAGTTAGACAGTATGTTGATAGACTTGTGTTTTCTCAGATATTGGATCTGCTGTTTTCTTTTCTGTTGTTACCCTGTGTTTGATGGGATACTCGAGTTCTTTCACGGACTCTAGTCTTCAGTCAGTCTTGACTACACTAGCAAGTCTCTAGACCAGTCTTTACAGTCTGGGCCATTGTTTCTCCACGTAAAGGCTCAGATTACTTGCATGAGAGATGCTGTTTCATGAGATGTGGGAAAGTGTCCACAAAGATGAATTTCTAAAAAGCAATACATATGATTTTTATGAATGCAAGTCTGGGAGCCCCAAATACTGAGGTCTGGTTCTTCCCAGTTCTGGGGACATGTTCTCTTCTTCACTACAGAGTCTTCATTTAAGTAATTTAAAGAAGTCTAGAGAACAAATAACTTCTCTTTCCTGGACAACTTCTAAAAGAGTAGAAGTGGGAGATTATTATATCTAAAACCTTTAAACCTCAAAAGCACTCTTCAAGTCAGATACTCAGAGAGATTAAATAAGTGGCTTGCTCAAAGTTATACAAATCATGGTTAACAAAGAATTTAAACCAAAGTTGGCATCAGTCCAGTGCCTGAGATGATGGCAACATATCATGCTATCCTACTCAACTGCTGCCTCTTAGCCAGAAATGGGAGACCAGATTAGGATTGAAGCTATTGGAAAGGAGAAGATAAATAATCTGTACAAAAAGGAGACAAGGAGACTCAGGGCAGGAAAATGGGGAAGGAGACCAGGCCCACCGCCAGCACACTCTTAGATGGAAGCTGAGGTCTGAGTAAATGCTGGAGACAGCTGGCAAAGAGCACTGGAAACATACAGAAGGCCTCACAAGGAATGAGGTAAATTCAAGGCAACTTAAGGAAGAGCACAGTCAATCTGTCCCCTAACCCCCAAGTGTGGTGAGACAATTCCAAGATGGTTACAGTCAGATATTGATCATTCAGCTAATTATTCAATGAAAAACTAAAGGTCCTCTAAGAAATATGGTTTGTGTATATGACATAAGGCAGATGTTCATATCTGAAAAACGGGGGAAAGAATAAAGTGGGTTTATTGGCAACATTTTGAGAATTGATCATTTGAATTTTTTAACTGGGTGATTTAATTAAAAGAAAACATGTAAAGAAACAGATTAGAAGAATTCAATGTTCACACAAAATTTTTTCATTCACTTACTATTTACTCTTTCACTTGTCAAACATTTATTGACTTCCTACTATAGACCTGGAGTTAAGCTAAATGCTGGGTTGTTATTTCAGGTTAAGATCACTCAGTAATTATGGGGTGAATACATGAATGAATGGATGGAATGAATGAATAAAAGGCTTAACAAGCAATCACATGAATTAGAGAAAATGAATGAAGTGTACAAGGAGATCTTCGCTAGCTCTCCGTAAATATCCTTGGCTGAATTATGAAAGTCCAAACGTTCAATTCTTGGTCCTTTCTGATGAACCTCTACCGATCTGAAGTCTCACAATGACAGTCAGGGAGTCTTTCAAGTTTACTGCGAAGCTGCACTATTCATGAGGCATTCCATGGCCACTCAGACTTTTTGTTTAAAGTACACGAGGGAAGATCCTCAGTCAAAGAAAGCTTCTACTCACTTCTAGCTTCAAAAAGTTAATCTTTTAGGCAGGCAAGATAATCATAGACAATGCAAAGGAAAAAACCTGCAACTTCTGGTTTTTCAACCAAAGTTATCCGTACAATGCTATCAGCGACAGAATTCAAACAATTAAAACACAAGGTAGTGCATTTGTTTACGAGCCCTAGTATATCTATTTGAGAACATGAAAACTGAAGATGTTCAATATGAGTAATGGCCATAATGTAAACTATATACTTTTCTCATACAGACTAAAATAAACACTCATTTCTTTTACATTACAATTCAATAAAAATGGGCCCAATATGTTTTTTTAAAAAGACCCTAGAAATACTCTTCTGTTAAGACATGGAGGTGCCATTACCATGTACATGCAGTTGAATGAGCTGCTGTGTTTCTCCAGCTGCATTGGTGGCCACACACGTGTATCTGCCAGCATCTTCCATCAGGGCTTTGGCAATTTGTAGAAGTCGACCAGAAGACTGTATCTAATTGGGATCAGAAAGTATGGCAGCATTCTGTACTTTATATGTGGACGTGAAAATATTTGCTAAGGAGACAAACTCATTTACGTTTATAATATCTAATTATATTTTTATGCTGCTATCTTAATTACCTTTTGACAAATTAGAGCCAGATCACCGCATCATGCACAAGAAAACAGACTATTTTGATTGAAAAGCTTTTCTTACGCCTTGGAAAACACAAAGTTACCTAAGGCCAGCCTGCTGGTATGGTCATAAAAGTCCACTGAATAAAAAGGCATTCGCACTGCAACTATGAGGTATGTGATGAAAATGTAGCTATTTGAAAAAAAAAACATGGTTATATTTATACAACACTTCATAAATAGTTTTAAAACAACAATCGTTTTTGATTAAATGGTCACAGGGGCCAGAAAAACAATAAAAGTTATAAAATATGAGTAATGGAAATGCAGATAAATTTCCTCCTGTCTGGTTTTCCTTATTTCCCTCTTAAGCACATAACAACCGGCCTCTACCATTTTAGAACTAGTGATTCTGTGGTTATACTTTGAAACTGATTATTCAGGGGTTAGCAGTAACTTCCTTTTTAAAGATTTCTTTTGACATGGACCATTTTTAAAGTCTTTATTAAATTTGTTACAAGACTGCCTCTGCTTTATGTTTTGGTTTTTTTCAGCTGCGAGGCATGCGGGATCATAGCATGACCTAGAGACTGAACCCCCTGCGTTGGAAAGCAAAGTCCCAAGCATTGGACCACCAGGGAAGTCCCATTAGTAACTTCTAATCACAGCACCCAGCAGCCTAGGCAGTGAGCTCATACTACAGCATTTGGCACTGTGGGCTTCCTACTCCTCAGTCACTCTGCTCTCTGGTAGCTGAAGAGACAGTACTCCCTCAGTTCTCACTCTGACTTTCTTAGTAGATTACAGAACCTGTTTCCTCCTCCTGTCCCATAAACAGGGAACTTGGCTTTCTGATAGTTTCCATCCAAACCCATGTCTTTGATGAAGAATCCTGTGCAGGCTCCTAAATTTACAGCACTGGCCTCAACTTCTCTCCTGAGCTTCCAACTGTCAGCTGGACAAGTTAGCATATGAAATGTAACACATCCAAAACAAAGCTTACAACTGTTTTCCCCGTATTTCTGAACCTAATTCTCAGGTCATGTTTCCAGTCTTGTTAAATGGCACAGGTCCTCCGGGTTTCAGAGGCTGCTTTGACTCTCCTAGTAATTAGGCAATGCTATGTTTCTCAGATCCCTTGTCTCCATTCTCACAGCCACTGTGGGATTATAATAGCTCCTTAATTTATATTCCAGTGTCTCCAGCCTCCCAAACTGTTAATCTGCCTTACATACTGTTGCCAGAATAATTTGTCTAAAATGCAAATTTGATCCTTTTACCAGTCCCCCTTCAAAGCTCATGCATGGCTCACCACTTTGCCCAGAACGAAACTGGAGCTCAGCAAAGGCTTCCAGGCTCACCACATTCTGACCCCAGATGACCTCTCCATACACTGCCATGGACACTCCCACTTAACTTCTTCTCCAGCCATACTGTACTAAACATGGCAAGCCGCACATTCACATACTTATATTCACTTCTGGACTTTCACATGTGGCGTTTAAAAAGTGCCATAATTTCTTAAGACTCTGTGTTACATCAGTTTTCTCTCCTGTTTCTTCTCACTTTCTGCTGCCCTTGAATTAAGTCATCCCTGTCCATGAGTTTCAAAAGTCATAAAGCATCAATATCTCCAGCTATACTTTGAGCTCCAAGACCATATATTCAATGGTTTCCCTAGCATCTCAACTCATTTATTTCAAGATCTTCTTAACCCTGAAAAGTCTAAAACTCATAGTTTTTCCCCCTCAAACTTGTCTGCCTCCAAAATCTTTCTCACTGGATGGCATCACCATCTATGCACTTCTATATACTAGATTCCTACTAGTTTTTCTTGATATTCCCCACTCCCTCACCTTTTATCAACAATGTATAATCAAGCCCTAATGATTTAACCAGTAAATAACTGTCAAATATATCTATGTATCTTCACCTCTGTGGCCAGTATATAAGCCCAAATTTCTATCTTTTCTCTCCTAGACAAAAACAAATAAGTTCAACTGATTTCCACCTATCTACTCTTGACTCCTTAAATTCTTTCATCAAAAAGGCCTAGGTAACTCCTGAAAATGTAAGCCTGCTCATGTCATTTTTCTCTGCAGTTCAGTTCAGTTCAGTTGCTCATCTGTATCCGACTCTTTGTGACTTCATGAATTGCAGCACGCCAGGCCTCCCTGTCCATCACCAACTCCCGGCGTTCACTCAAACTCATATCCATCGAGTCAGTGATGCCTTCCAGCCATCTCATCCTCTGTCGTCCCCTTCTCCTCCTGCCCCCAATCCCTCCCAGCATCAGAGTCTTTTCCAGTGAGTCAACTCTTCATATGAGGTAGCCAAAGTACTGGAGTTTCAGCTTTAGCATCATTCCTTCCAAAGAACACCCAGGACTGATCTCCTTTAGAATGGACTGGTTGGATCTCCTTGTAGTCCAAGGGACTCTCAAGAGTCTTCTCCAACACCACAGTTCAAAAGCATCAATTCTACGGGGCTCAGCTTTCTTCACAATCCAACTCTCACATCCATACATGACCACTGGAAAAACCATAGCCTTGACTAGATGGACCCTTGTTGGCAAAGTAATGTCTCTGCTCTTCAATATGCTATCTAGGTTGGTCATAATTTTCCTTCCAAGGAGTAAGTGTCTTTTAATTTCATGGCTGCAATCATCATCTGCAGTGATTTTGGAGCCCAAAAAATAAAGGCAGACACTGTTTCTACTGTTTCCCCATCTATTTCCCATGAAGTGATGGGACCAGATGCCATGATCTTCATTTTCTGAATGTTGAACTTTAAGCCAACTTTTTCACTCTCCTCTTTCACTTTCCTCAAGAGGCTTTTTAGCTCCTCTTTACTTTCTGCCATAAGGGTGGTGTCATCTGCATATCTGAGGTGACTGGTATTTCTCCCGGCAATCTTGAAAATTGTGCTTCTTCCAGCCCAGCGTTTCTCATGATGTACTCTGCATATAAGTTCAATAAGCAGGGTGACAATATACAGCCTTGATGTACTCCTTTTCCTATTTGGAACCAGTCTGTTGTTTCATGTCCAGTTCTAACTGTTGCATCCTGACCTGCATACAGGTTTCTCAAGAGGCAGGTCACGTGGTCTGGTATTCCCATCTCTTTCAGAATTTTCCACAGTTTATTGTGATCCACACAGTCAAAGGCTTTGACATAGTCAATAAAGCAGAAATAGATGTTTTTCTGGAACTCTCTTGCTTTTTCCATGATCCAGTGGATGTTGGCAATTTGATCTCTGGTTCCTCTGCCTTTTCTAAAACCAGTTTGAACATCAGGAAGTTCACGGTTCATGTATTGCTGAAGCCTGGCTTGGAGAATTTTGAGCATTACTTTACTAGCGTGTGAGATGAGTGCAATTGTGCAGTAGTTTGAGCATTCTTTGGCATTGCCTTTCTTTGGGACTGGAATGAAAACTAACCCTTTCCAGTCCTGTGGCCACTGCTGAGCTTTCCAAACTTGCTGGCATACTGAATGCAGCACTTTCACAGCATCATCTTGCAGGATTTGAAAGAGCTCAACTGGAATTCCATCACCTCCACTAGCTTTGTTCGTAGTGATGCTTCCAAAGGCCACTTCACTTCACATTCCAGGATGTCTGGCTCTAGGTGAATGATCACACCATCGTGATTATCTTGGTCATTCAGATCTTTTTTTGTACAGTTCTGTGTATTCTTGCCACCTCTTCTTAATATCTTCTGCTTCTGTTAGGTCCATACCATTTCTGTCCTTTATCGAGCCCATCTTTGCATGAAATGTTCCCTTGGTATCTCTAATTTTCTTGAAGAGATCTCTAGTCTTTCCCATTCTGTTCTTTTCCTCTATTTCTTTGCAATGATCGCTGAAGAAGGCTTTCTTATCTCTTCTTGCTATTCTTTGAAACTGTGCATTCAGATGCTTATATCTTTCCTTTTCTCCTTGGCTTTTCGCTTCTCTTCTTTTCACAGCTATTTGTAAGGCCTCCCCAGACAGCCATTTTGCTTTTTTGCATTTCTTTTCCATGCAGATCATCTTGATCCCTGTCTCCTGTACAATGTCACAAACCTCCATCCATAATTCATCAGGCATTCTGTCTATCAGATCTAGTCCCTTAAATCTATTTCTCACTTCCACTGTATAATCATAAGGGGTTTGATTTAGGTCATACCTGAATGGTATAGTGGTTTTCCCTGTTGCTGCTGCTAAGTCACTTCATTCGTGTCTGACCCTGTGCGACCCCATAGATGGCAGCCCACGAGGCTCCACAATCCCTGGGATTCTCCAGGCAAGAATACTGGAGTGGGTTGCCATCTCCTTCTCCAAGTGGTTTTCCCTACTTTCTTCAATTTAAGTCTGAATTTGGCAATAAGGAGTTCATGATCTGAGCCATAGTCAGCTCCTGGTCTTGTTTTTGCTGACTGTATAGAGCTTCTCCATCTTTGGCTGCAAAGAATATAACCAATCTGATTTCGGCGTTGACCATCTGGTGATGTCCATGTGTAGAGTCTTCTCTTGTGTTGTTGGAAGAAGGTGTTTCCTATGACCAGTGCATTCTCTTCGCAAAACTCTATTAGTCTTTGCCCTGCTTTATTCCGTATTCCAAGGCCAAATTTGCCTGTTACTCGAGGTGTTTCTTGACTTTCTACTTTTGCATTCCAGTCCCCTATAATGAAAAGGACATCTTTTTTGGGTGTTAGTTCTAAAAGGTCTTGTAGGTCTTCACAGAACCATTCAACTTCAGCTTCTTCAGCATTACTGGTTGGGGCATAGACTTGGATTACTGTGATACTGAACGGTTTGCTTTGGAAATAAACAGAGACCATTCTGTCGTTTTTGAGATTGCATTCAAGTACTGCATTTTGGACTCTTTTGTTGACCATGATGGCTACTCCATTTCTTCTACGGGATTCCTGCCCGCAGTAGTAGATATAACGGTCTTCTGAGTTAAATTCACCCATGCCAGTCCATTTTAGTTCGCTGCTTCCTAGAATGTCAACGTTCACTCTTGCCATCTCCTGTTTGACCACTTCCAATTTGCCTTGATTCATGGACCTGACATTCCAGGCTCCTATGCAGTATTGCTCTTTCCCTGGTAAGAGCTACCAATATTTCCCTGGTAGCTCAGACGGTAAAGTGTCTGCCTACAATGTGGGAGACCCAGGTTCAATCCCTGGGTCAGGAAGATCTCTTGGAGAAGGGAATGGCAACCCACTCCAGTATTCTTGTCTCCCCAGCCCCCTCCACCCAAAAGCGGGGCTCAAAGAAACATTTTTCTCTTAAAACTGTTCAAAAATCTCCCATTGCTTTAACGTGAAAATAAAGACATTAATGTTACTTAAATACTTTCCACCCATCCTCTGATCTTCTCTAATATCATTTCTCCCTTGCTCTTACTTCCCTAAGCCAAGGGCTTGCTTTGAAGTTTTCAAGAGGTGTCATACTGCCCTTTGTTTGCCCACGAATAACTTCCCTGAAAGATTCTACTCAGCTCTCTATTAATTTTTCCATTTAACTCCATATGTTCTTCAGATCTCTGCTTACAGACTTTCTTCATAAATCACCCTCATGCTTTTGGAAGAGGTCGTTGAGAGGATGTGACCGCCTGCATGACCTGTGAGCTGGACTCAAGCACTTGGAGGCTCCTGAACTTCTCCTCATGTTTGGAATGTGCATTCCATCTGCCTCCCCAGTGCTAGACACTGCCCAAGGATATAACCTTGAGATAGTAGTGTGCTGTTGAGACCATCTGAACGGATATGCGACTAAACCTAGATAGGGCCTCTATATAAACTTTAAGATTTGGTAGGCAGATGAGGAGATGTACTCATCTTACAGACATTCAAGACAAGCCTGGAGAGTAAGTTCCCTTGCTTATTAAATCTGCCGCTACCAATCTGGAATGCTGTGACTCTTTCTGAGCTCTCTCTCTCCCCTTGGAATAGGGGGTGGTTTCAGATTACACCAGGGAAGCTCCAGGGGTTGCAAACCACACATGCTCAAAGGCAGCATTTCTTATTATCTGTTCTTAAACCTCTCTAAACTCTCTCTTAAAATTACTCATCCCTGTCTCCAATTATATTTTTGTATGATTATATGATATATATCTGTCTCACAGGTAAGCAGTTGTTTACCTGCACTATGTTAGAAGGATATATATTAAATCTTTTATAGCACAAAATGTGTGAGATTAATTCCACTAGATTTGGAATAGGAATAATAAATGAACAGATATCATCGCTTCTGCCAGGAAAAGAACTTTGCATATCCCTCATTCCTGAAACTTACCTCAAGCAAAGCACAAGCCCATTTTAGTCAATTAACCTGATCTTAGAAGCAAAATCTATTATTTTAAATGCATCATTTAAATCACTCAGGTTTACAATCTACCCATCTCCTAACTGAACAAATATGTACTGACTATAGTTATATGCCAGGGACTATACTCAGTATGAAAGATACAGAAATGAACTTACTCATAGAGACTGGTCTCTGCCATCTTGAAGATTATAAACTAAACTATATTTTCCAAGACATATTTCACCTAGGCTCATGCAGTTATAATTCCACCTTAATCCTAGTCAAAGGTGAACATATTTGGGATACTCTGACTTAGTACTGATGAACTTTTCATCTATGGGACACTGGTTTTTTTTAACAAGTAAAACAGGCATACATTGAGATAATACAAATAACAACCACTATGTTAAAATCAACATCATTGTTAAAGTTATTAGTCTTTAATTCCATTTTTTGAGTCTAAACATTAAGCTAAATTCTAAACAAGCCTAAGGACAACACATAATATATTAGTGCATTTCCTGCAAAATCTGTCCAACAGGAGAGCCTATAACTAAGAAAAGAGAATATGACAGCTCCTTACATAGCTTTATCGTCTTCAACATAATAATATTCATACTTACTTTGAGGTTTCCTTGGGCAGTGCTGACAGGCTGTCCATCTTTCAACCATGTGATGGATGGATTCGGAATGCCATTAGCTATGCACTGCAAGGCAATGGGCTTGTACTTCAACACAGCTCTCTCAGAAAGACCTGAGGATTTGATTGTTGGAGGCACTAGATTTAAGGAAAAGAGAAAAGTAGGAAGGAAGGAAGAAAAAAGAAAGTTGAGGAGGGGACAGAGGGAGAGAGGGAACAAAAACCATAATCAGTAGGCTCAACACTTAAAGATCCAGAACTTGAAAGTTTAAAGTTTAGAAAGGAAAAGATGACAAAAGAACAAACTACAAAATAAATTCACCCATTCACTTCATTTATCATTTTTAGCAATGTTAGAGTTACTTATTTCTGAAGTAGGATCTCTAATTCACCAAAGAGTAAGTAAAACATGTTTACAGCAATGCAATCCGCATGTATGTTTGGCTTACAACCTTTTGGTCTGTTTTCCTAATGTATTATGACTTTCCACTTCTCCAGAACTGCCTCATTAAATCAGGGTGCATTTCCAGTACCCATATTTATACCACATGAATCTGTCCCCAGCAGGGCTGATTAAATCCAGGATGGTAATCTGATTTAAACTGGGCTTGCCAGATTTCCTCCCTCAAGAACTGGAATTGACAATAAGAAACGGGATTGGCTATATTCTATCATGGGATTGAAAAAGTGGGGGGAAAAAAAAAAAACAGTCTGCTTGGGAAGAATGAAACTGATGTTCATAGAAACCTCTGCTTGTAGCTTCCAAAGGCTCTCCAGTTTCTTATTCCAGTCCTTCCCTTCCCAAGAACGACTAGCAAATGAGATACATAATACCCTGGCAGAGGTTTGCTGCTGTCATTAGAGTAACGATTCTAACCCTATTATGCCAGTTCCAAGAATGCACTTATGTGCCCTGGTTCCTGCATCATACCCTCACGCTCCATTTCTGGAAATGACTTTATTCACACTCCCTTCTGTTTTGGCTGAAAGCTTGAATGCTTATAAAGTGAAAGTGAAAGTGAAGTCGCTCAGTCGTGTCCAATTCTTTGCGACCCTGTGGACTGTAGCCGACCAGGCTTCTCAATCCATGGGATTCTCCAGGCAAGAATACTGGAGTGGGTTGCCATTTCCTTTTCCAGGGGATCTTCCCAACCCAGGGATCGAACCCAGGTCTCCCGCATTGCAGGCAGACGCTTTAACCTCTGAGCCACCAGAGAAGCCCCACTGAATGCTTATAACCCCCCTTTATTTGACATTTGCTACCTATCTCTTCTATCTTCTTTGATCTCATTGCTCAGACCCTTGCATGCTATGTAGAATATACCTCCTACTATTTCAATTCCATCTCAATTCATTCACATGGTTATCACGTGGTTAAATCTTCCGTGTTAGTAAAGTGCCTTAAAATTTTCCATTATTTAACTCAAATTTTCATCCAAATTCACATTCAAATTTGTACTACTTTCCACAATTCAAGATTTATCCAGATTAATGAGTCACAATCTGAATTAGATACTGAAACGATGCGTAAATGAATTTTCCGTGAAATGTTCCTGTCCCTTCTTCAGCATACCATGAACAGTTACTTCAAATTCCTTCTTGTGGTCTCCAGCAGTGTTTGTTGCTACACACCGATAAAGGCCTGTGTCTGATACTTGAGCCTGGGCAATAACCAGTTTGCGTCCATTTAGTAAGATCTTGAATCCATCTCTTTCATCAATGAGCTGACCATCCTTCAGCCACCTATAGAAATAAAGCAAAACGAAGTCTGGAGATATACTTTAAATAACTACATTCCTAAGTAATCAATCAACCACCTTATCTTGGAGAAACATTAACTAATATATATTGGACTTATATATTTATACATGTATATTTTGGAGAAGGCAATAGCACCCCACTCCAGTACTCTTGCCTGGAAAATCCCATGGGCGGAGGAGCCTGGTAGGCTGCAGTCCATGGGGTCGCTAGGAGTCGGACATGACTGAGTGACGTCACTTTCACTTTTCACTTTCATGCATTGGAGAAGGAAATGGCAACCCACTCCAGTGTTCTTGCCTGGAGAATCCCAGGGATGGGGGAGCCTGGCGGGCTGCCATCTATGGGGTCGCGCAGAGTTGGACACGACTGAAGCGACTCAGCAGCTTAGCAGCAGCACACATATATTTGGGCTTCCCAGGTGGCACTAGTGGTAAAGAATCCGCCTGCCTAATGTAGTAGATATAAGAGACACGGGTTCAGTCCCTAAGTTGGGAAGGCTCCCTGGAGAAGGGCATGGCAACCCACTCCAGTATTCATGCCTGGAGAATCCCATGGACAGAGGAGGCTGGTGGGGTATAGTACACAGGGTTGCAAAGAGTCAGATACAACTGAAGTGACTCAGCACAACACAGAAGAGCATGATATACATATATATTCTCAATTATGTACCTGCCTAATTTCCCATTTGCTCATTCTATGAAATAAATTGGAAATCAGGAAAAGAAAAAGTTTAAAAAGAAGTTGGCGTATTGCAGGGAAACCGAAGAACTATGTGTACAGGTCCTCATTTTTCTATTAATGCAGGGCTATAGAAAGAAGCAAATGCTCCTACATGTTTCTCACTTACAATGTTTAGATAACATTAACCAGCAAAACACACACAATCCTAAACATTTTCAAAACAAAAGTCTAGAATCATGTGGTATTTTATAAGTTTCAGTTGATCATGAGTTATCACTTTCCATTTAGTCTATAGCCACATGTGTGTGCTTAGCCGCTCGGTCATGTCCGACTCTTTGTGACCCCATGGGCTGTAGTCCACCAGGCTTCTCTGTCCACGGGATTCTCCAGGTAAGAATACTGGAGTGGGTTGCCAAGACCTCCTCCAGGGGATCTTCCCAACCCAGGAATCGAACCCAGGTCTCCCTCATTGCAAGCAGATTCTTTACTGTTTGAGGCACTAGAGAAACCCATTATCATGTGTGGAGCTATTTTATTCCAACAACTAGTTGAGCATCTGTTCATTTGCATATCACACAGAACCTCAGAAATGAAAGGTAAGTATTCAAGGAATACTTTGTGAATGAAGGAATGAGAAAAAAAGAATTGGTAGTCATATATTCATGTTAAGTTCCTCTATTTCCCTAATATTTCTGGTACCCTGTTTTAAATTTAGTTGTTCATTAAACATCTCAGTGCTTCAAGAAGATCTGACAGATAATGCTTAATATTCTGTTTCTATGAACTGAAAATGTAATTTTTAAGAGCATATAATGAATTCCTCTAATGGAGCAGATTTATGGGCCCTGTGAATATCAGATAAAAGTTGCCTTGCATTGAGTTAGCCAAAAAGCTTATTCAGCTTTCTTCTGCCAAATGAAATTTTTGGCGAACTCAATTAGAGAATACATCTTTTAATAAAAGAGGTATATAATCAGTATAACTTTATACAATCACTTTTTAGTGACACAGAACCTCTCTCAAAATAGCTCTGAAACTCTCAAATAAAAAAGTGGGAGGTATTTAGAAGACATACCAAAGCCCTTACATGATAGTTGGTGGAGGAGAACCTGTCACTTGACAATCTAGTTCCAGCAAGTTATTGACCATTACAATGAAGTAAGACGTTTCATCTCCTCCTTCTATAGCTGGTGGCACTAGAAAAAAAGAGGGATGAAACATACAAAGAAATGTATACAAGAGAAAATACAGTATCACATTAAGCAATACTAAGTTGTTCTGTAGAAGGCTGGTAAGTATCACAGTCATCTGGTACATGAAGGATACTTGAAATGGACTCTAAGATACGTTTTATAATATGCATTTGCCAGGGTCAATAAATATACTTTTGACACACTGTGAATTTTTCTCAGCTAATCTAGCACTATAGCACTGCAGATGCTACGAGAACATATTTGATTCATACCTTATGATGTTTATTGTCATAAGAATAACATAAGGGAACCCCAAAAATTGGGCCTGCATTGGAAGTTTCAATTCATAAAGAGAGACTCAAAGCTACAAGATGACTTCCCAAGGTCCACAGACTGTTTTTTGTTGTTTCGCACAGTGTTCGTGACATGTTGTCACTCAATGCACAGATACTGTCACAGATGTAAAAATGTTACTCACGGTCACAGTGAGAGACCATGCTGTCACTCACCGCAATCAGATATTGTCACAGATGTAAAAATACATCTATATATTTAAAAAGTGTACCTATCAGAATAAATGGAAGATTTAGGTAGGTTTTGAGATTTTGGGACTCTGGTGGTCAATCCACCATTCAGTAATATGTAGTCCAGAGCTGAACAGATAACTAAACCTTCTCTAAGATTGTTTGATTATTTCACGAACACAAAAGCAGTTCACAAACAAAGCAGGTAGTGCTATGAATATGAGAATACAGGGGGTGGCCTTCTCATTTACCTAAGACATCAACTTCGTATTTAATTTCCTTTTCTCCTGCCACACTCGTAGCCACACATATATACTGTCCCCTATCGACTTCTAGGGCACTTGTGATTTCTAGTTTCTTCCCACCAGCTTCTATGCGGATGTTGTCACTGACTTTCACAGGTACACCATCTTTCAACCAGGTTAGAACTGGAGGAGGGTTGCCGGCAGCTTTACACTCCAGGGTCAGTGAATGAGCAACTATCACTTGCTTATTCAGAGGTGCAGCCAGGTCACCTTCAATTATTGGAGGAACTAGAGGCAGAAAAAAGGAATATTTCAGGCAATTCTTTGGAACCCTAATGAAATAAAGAGGATTTTTCTTTTCACTCATACAGGTTGACTATAGGAACTATAGTCAGACTATAGCCGTGTCCCTCCCCCACTAAGCTATTGAGGAAAGAACTTCTTGGTTCTGCTTATCTACTGTTCTAAATATTGTGGGTTACTCTATACCATGTCTGGTTTACAAAGGACAAACTAGAGAGAATGATCTTAGTCCTAAGAACTACTTTACCTTCTCCATAAAAATCAAATGGTCTAGGTTCCAAGGAGCCAAAGGCAAATGACTGACTGAATGAATGATCACTTCTTACCAACCTTAGTTTCTTAAAACTTTTTTCCAAATCATGGGACAAATTCTTCCAATTTCAATCCATGAATATAGAAGACAACACAACCCAGCAGGGATTTATCACTGAACAAACTGGATGTCAGTGTATTAGGAAGCATAGACAGAAAACACATAATAAAAACATACGTGTTTTCCTTACCATAGACGTCCACATGGAATGATTTTTCAGCACTTCCAGCAACATTGGTTACTAGACACTTATATGCCGCTGAATCAGAGACCTGTGCTCGAGGAATATGAAGAAATTGTCCCTTTTCAACATAAAGTGCTTGTGAGCTGGATATGACTGGCTGGCCATCCTTATACCAAGTAATAGCAGGCATTGGAAGTCCTCGTGTTTCACATTCCAGTTTAATTACGCTGTTGATCAAAGCTGACACTTCTGTGGTGACATTCCCTCCTTTAATACTAGGTGGAACTACAAAGGATTTCAGAACACAAACATGCCTTCTAAGTTTTAGCATCTGCATAAAAGTCTCAAATGAATGCTCCAGATGTTTAAATAATGCAGTAAAGGAAATATGAATTAAAGACAACTAGGAGTTCTGTGATTTATCTACCGATAATTAGTTGCCTGGGGATTCCCTGGTGGCTCAGTGGTAAAGAACCTGCCTGCAAATGCAGGAGATGCAGGGTCGATCCCTGAGTCTGGAAGATCCCCTGGAGTAGGAAATGGCAACTCATTCCAATAGTCTTGACTGGAAAATCCCATGGACAGAGCAGCCTGGCGGGCTACAGTCCATGAGGCTGCAGAGTCAGATACAACTTAGCAACTAAATGATAATAACAACAATCAGTTGCCTGTCTTATCAAAACAATCTTTATCACCCTCCTTTTGGGAGTCAGATTTCAGTAAAAGTAGAAACTCAGTTTTCATTTCAGGGGTTCATTTAAGTCCAATAGATCATGTTACTGTAACTAAGAAAGTCATGTTTAACAAACAAAGCAAAACAAAAATAAATCCAAAGTAAATACAGTAAGTTTGAAATCAGGCCAAGAGAGCAAAAGTGTCAGATGAGGTACAAATGCATGCCCTTTCCCCAGGAAATACAAAAGGTCTAAGAGCTTTTAGAACCCAGCTACTGGTAAGAACTGTAGAGTCTAACTTTTGCCTAGTTTTTTTTTTTTTTTGGAACCACAGAGAGTTCATTCACTGAACTATACTCATCTAATTGGTAGCATGTGTATCTTCCATAATTCAGCAACCACATGCCTGGCCTCTCACACCATATGAGGACTATACTGCTGGAAAAACAATGCCACTGGCTCAAGCCCTGCTATATACTCTGAACACAATCATGCCAAGATTCTGCTATCATTCCAATAGTCTAAAAAAATCAAATGGCATGTGCCTGAATGTGAGTCTTTTTTTTTTTTTACATAAACTTTTATGTTAGAATATTTTTCTTATGGGACGAGAGTTATGAGTTTTGGAAGCACAATCACAGAGATAGAGTGTCATTCTCATCAACTGTATCAAGGGTACACACTATCAACGTGGCATATCACTGATGATACTGACCTTCATCACCTGGTTGAGGTAGATTTTGCTATGTGTCTCCACTGGAAAGTTAGTCTCTTTTGCCCTTTCGAAAAGAATCACTCTTCCTATCCCACAGGTATTGGGTGGGGAGCTATGTTCTACTTCCTTGAGATGGGGAGACTACCTACATAATTTTGCAGGGAATTCTCTGTATGGGAGATTTGTCTCTCATCCCCACTTTATCTGTTTCTATCAATATAGACTCATGGAGACTTTTTATGCTTTGAATATAATCCAACACTACATTATTTTATTGTTCAAATTTTTCCAGTTATGGCCACTGAGAACAATTCCAATTGACCCTACCTAAAGCTAAACATTCAGAAAACGAAGATCATGACATCTGGTCCCATCACTTCATGGGAAATAGATGGGGAAACAGTGGAAGACTTTATTTTGGGGGGCTCCAAAATCACTGCAGATGGTGACTGCAGCCATGAAATTAAAAGATGCTTACTCCTTGGAAGAAAAGTTATGATCAACCTAGATAGCATATGCAAAAGCAGAGACATTACTTTGCTGACTAAGGTCCGTCTAGTCAAGGCTACGGTTTTTCCTGTGGTCATGTATGGATGTGAGAGTTGGACTGTGAAGAAAGCTGAGTGCCGAAGAATTGATGCTTTTGAACTGTGGTGTTGGAGAAGACTCTTGAGAGTCCCTTGGACTGCAAGGAGATCCAACCAGTCCATTCTGAAGGAGATCACCCCTGGGATCTCTTTGGAGGGAATGATGCTGAAGCTGAGACTTCAGTACTTTGGCCACCTCATGCGAAGAGTTGACTCACTGGAAAAGACTCTGATGCTGGGAGGGATTGGGGGCAGGAGGAGAAGGGGACGACAGAGGATGAGATGGCTGGATGGCATCACTGACTCGATGGACGGAGTTTGAGTGAACTCTGGGAGTTAAGTGATGGACAGGGAGGCCTGGCATGCTGCAATTCATGGGGTGGCAAAGAGTCGGACACAACTGAGCGACTGAACTGAACTGAACTGAAGCCCCTTTGACATGAAAGTGAAAGTGAAAGTGACTGCAGCCCACCAGGTTCCCCTTTCCATGGGATTCTCCAGGCAAGAATGTCCCTTTGACACACATCACATTATTTCAGTACTTTCTTGTTTTCTGCTCCTATTACAGGCTCCAGGCTCATCTGCCCCAGCTCTAGAAGTGACTATTTCTCCTAGAAGCTCTGGTTCTTTTTAGTGGAAAAGAATATTAGAAAACAATATCTGAATCTAAGTGAAATTCCTTAATGTTTTCTGATAATTGTTCTTAGAACCAGTTCATAGTGACAAACATTCACATACACATTTTTTTTTCTCACACATAAATGAAGGCAAGATCTACTATACAGCACACCTCATTTTATTGCACTTTGACTTACTGTGCTTTGCAGACATTGTATTTTTCACAAACTGAAGGTCTGTGGCAACCCTCATTGAGTAAGTGTATTGGCACTATTTTTCCAAAAGCATTTACTTACTTGCCATCTCCATAACATTTTGGTAGTTCTATCAATGTTTCAAGCCTTTTCATTATTATTATGTTTGTTGTGGAGAGCTCTGATCAGTGATTTTAAGGTTACTACTATGACTTGCTAAAGACTCAGATGATAGTATTTTTTAGCAATAAAGTACTTTTTTAAATTAAGTTTTAAGACATAATATTTTTGTATATCTAATAGACAGGGAAACTAAAATAAAATGTGTGTGACTCACTTTATTCCAATATTTATTGTGGTGGTCTGGAACTAAACATGCAATATCTCAGCTGTATACCTGCATTGTGAGGTGAATTTGATGGTAGAATATTTTTTCTATTAGGTAATTTACTATATAGATCAGGGCAGCAGCTCACAGGCCAAGCATGGAGATGCTGAATCAAGTGTAGTTTTTACATTTTTAAACAATTGGGAAAAAAAGCAAAATAATAATATTTTGTGACATGTAAAAATTATATGAAATTCCAACTTCAACACCTAGTAAGTTTTATTGGAACACAGTCACGTTCCTTTGTCTGGGTACTGTCTATGACTACTTTACTTCTACAACGACCAAGTTTAACTGTTGCAATAAATACCAAATATGGTGTTCTCATTGCTTCTCACTGTTGTTCAGCTCACCATAAATTTCAGTGACACAGTTATAACGCAATAGCATTTGAAGTGCCATAAATATCAGCATGCCATGATATTTTATTTTACCTTTATTACCAGTGTATACTTCTCATATCAAAACATTGAAAATAAAAGGGAGAAATGTAACATTTTTAAAGCGCAGCACATTGTGGATTATTCTGTTATTAAGTTCAATGGCAAAGCACTCAGTTTATTTTTTAATAACAGTATAGCTGTCTCGAAAAAATACAGTGTTATTAAAATCAGTGTATACTAACTTTACAAAACTAAGCACTCATCACAATATTTCCCACTCAAAGAAAGACAACAGATAAATTAATAAAAAATGGAATGTTTCCTTCAGCAGAATTTCTTCACAAAGATAAAAAGTCAAAATGAGCCTACAATTTAAGTTTCTTAGTGGCTCATTTGTTAGTCAAGGAAGGAAAGCCTTTAAGAGTGATTTAAGTATAATAAATCAAGAATGATTGAATTAGCAAAGAACTGTTTCTAATCAGTTTGTTTAAGACTATTAGCTTTTCCATAAGAATAATTGCTTGAAGAGTTGAGAACATTGACAACATTAATAATTTTATTTAAAGGGGCTTTTCTGAACAATATTCTTGGCTCTTAACACAGTGACAGATGTTGCTGATACTGGTTAGTTGTCTTTTATTTGATGAGTCAATGCCATATTTGAATATACTGAAGAATTGGCCCCTAAGAATAGCCTGCATGGAACAACTGCAGATGAAAATATTTTCAAAGAAGTTGAAAAAACATTAATTGATTACAGTCTGAAGTGGAATCTGTTAAGATGTGCTATAACTGATGGTGATAAAAAATACCATTGGTTTAGAGAAATTTACTAAGGTTATTAGAGAAATTGACAAGGCTTATTAAAATGCAAGGTTTTAAAAGTCTATCTTTATTCTTTGTAGTATTAATCAGCAAGCACTTGTGTAAAACATTCATGAGTTACTGAGCCAGTACTGTCCATGGTGTATCTCACTTGCTCTTTTTTTTTTTTCACTTGCTCTTATAGACTTAAATACGATTAGTTCCATGAATTTTTGTCAGAATTAAAAGGTGAATATACTGAATTATCCTAATTTAGTTTAATGTCTTAATGGTGGAAAAGTTACATTTTAATTTTTTGAGCTTAGTACTAAGACTGAATTTTCTTTGAATGAGAATTGTTCTCAAACACCATGATTGCCTAGTGAATGGCTATGGAACTTAGTTTTACTACAAACTTGACAAGGTTTCTTAATAAATTCAACTTAAAATTATCAGACAAAATCAGCTCTTAAATACAAAATCTATATTGCTGATAGTCATTCTGTTGTTTGAATCACAAGTCATCACAAGTTGCTCTATGCATTTTCCACTGTCAAACAAAACTTAGATCTTGATTTCCCTACAGATTTGCAGTGAATATATTTTCTGAACTCAACATTCAGTTTCAATAACATTTGTCAGACTTTGATGCAAATGCAGAATAACCTTCCACATTTAAAGTCCATATATCTCTGAAAATGAGGTCCTTCCATCTAACCCTCAATTGTAATTGATTAGCTGGTTAGCAGAATGGCAGGGTGAAAGCCAAACATCAAGAGAATATAAGAGAATTCTACAAACGCCTTTCAAGTAATGAATATAATCAATTAAAATCATGTTTGTGAAATGACATTAGTATTTGAATATCTATTTTCGTGAAAAGACATTTTCAAAGACGAAATACATAAAATCTCATTACAGATCAGTATTAACAGATGAACATCTGAATTCAACTTTGGTGATAGTAATCATTAACTTTGAACTCTTAGTAAAATGTTATCCTTCCAAAGGAACTCCATTCTCGTTAGTAGACTTGTATTACAACATATTTTACAATTTTTATAATTATCAGAAAGAATTCCAAACAATTGGTAGACATTTATTTCTATTTTTATGTAAATACCTACATAATATCATTGATTTTCTCACAGTCTGAAAAACCTAAAATATTTTCCAACTTTGTTGTTCAGTTGCTCAGTTGTGTCTGATTCTTTGCAACCCCATGGACTGCAGCACGCCATGCCTCCTTGTCCCTCACTATCTCCTGGAGTTTGCCCAAGTTCATGTCCATTGAGTCACTGATGCTATCTAAAGATCTCATCGTCTGCTGCCCTCTTCTCCTTTTGCCTTCTATCTTTCCCAGCATCAGGGTCTTTTTCAATGAGTCAGCTGTTCATATCAGGTGGCCAAAGTATTGGAGCTCAGTCTTTCCAATGAGTATCCAGGGTTGATCAATTTCCTTTAGGATTGACTGGTTGAAACTCCCTGCAGTCCAAGAGACTCTTAAGAGTCTTCTCTAGCACCACAATTCAAAAGCATCAATTCTTCAGTGCTCAGCCTTCTTTATGGTCCAACTCTCACAACCATACATGACTACTGAAAAGACTATAGCTTTGACTATATGGACCATTGTTGGCAAAGTAATGTCTTTGCTTGTAACTCATTCGGTTTGGCATTTTGCATGATGTACTTTGCATATAAGTTAAATAAACAGGGTGACAATTTACAGCCTTGACATACTCCTTTCCCAATTTTGAACCAGTTAGTTGTTCCACATAAGGTTCTAACTGTTGCTTCTTGACCTGCATATAGATTTCTCACGAGGCAGGTAAGGTGGTCTGGTATTCCCATCTCTTTCAGAATTTTCCACAGTTTCCTGTGATCCACACAGTCAAAGGCTTTGGCATAGTTGATGAAGCAGATGTAGATATTTCTCTGGAATTCCCTTGCTTTCTCTATGATCCAACGAATGTTGGCAATTTGATCTCGAGTTTCTCTGCCTTTTCTAAACCCAGCTTGTACATCTAGATGTTCTCAATTCAAGTAATGCTTAGACCCAGCTTGAAGGATTTTGAGCATAATCCTACTAGCATGGAAAATGAATGCAATTGTATGGTAGTATGAACACTCCTTAGCATTGCTCTTCTTTGCTATTGGGATGAAAACTGACCTTTTCCAGTCCTGTGGCCATTGCTGAGTTTCCAAATTTGCTGGCATATGGAATGCAGAAGTTTAACAGCATCATCTTTTAGGATTTGAAACAGCTCAGCTGGAATTCCATCACCCCCCATGAGCTTTGTTCATAGTGATGTTTCCTAAGGCACACTTGACTTCACACTCCAGGATATCTGGCTCTAGGTGAGTGACCATACCATCATGGTTATCCCAGTCATTAAGACCTTTTTAATGTATAGTTCTTCTGTGCATTCTTGCCAGCTCTTCTTAATCTCTTCTGCCTCTGTTAGGTCCTACTGTTTCTATCATTCATTGTGCACATTCTTACATGAAATTTTCTTGAAGAGATCTCTAGTCTTTGCCATTCTGTTGTTTTCCTCTATTCCTTTGCACTGTTTATTGAAGAAGGCCTTCTTATCTCTTCTTGAAATTCTTTGGAACTCTGCATTCATTGAGTTGCATATATAGTTCCATTTCTCCCTTGCTTTTTAGCTTCTCTTATTTCCTCAGCTATTTGTAAAGCCTCCTCATGCAACCACTTTGCCTTCTTACATTTCTTTTTCTTGGGATGGTTTTGGTCACTGCCTCTTGTACAATGTTACAAAACTCTGTCCATACTTCTTCAGGCATTCTGTCTATCAGATTTAATTCTTTGAATCTAATCATCAACAAGTAAACCTACCTGCTGCTGCTGCTCCTGCTAAGTCGCTTCAGTCGTGTCCGACTCTGTGCGACCCCAGAGACGGCAGCCCAAACCTACCTATTTACCATCTTTCCCCTTATAAAAAGAGGTTTGTCAAGTTCTGCTATAAATAATTGATTAATATAAATTCAAGCCACCATTTTTAAATCTTAAGAAAGGATATTTACTCAGACTTTAAATTTTAATTTTGATTTCAGCCTATTGACATTAATCTGGAAATGTTTATCAACTTTATGGCTCAAAGTGTCTAAATAAACTGGCTAGCCTAATTAATTGGATGATACATTAATGAAGTCAAGAACATAGGTTCAAACAGCCCCTTACCCTCTTACAAAGGAATATCACTTGTACTGAAAAGGGTTTATTTAAAAAGTTTGTATTTATGACTTAAGAAAAATTACTCAAAAAACATTTCTAGCTGACAGCAGAACAATACACCATCTACTGTTTAAATTTCCCAGATACACATTTCTTCCTGCTTCAATTTAATTCACATATACTTTTCTGAGTCCTGTACTTCTGTTTGAGGAAAGGTATTACTGGTAAATGCTATGAATTCATTGTACATTAAAATGTACCACTCAAAACTTTTATACCAAAACTTTTATATACACTCAAAATCTTTTATACCATTTGGGGAAATTTTCAGATCTGAAACTTATCCACGATTAAGTAAAAAATCTTTACCTCAAACTACTAGCTATGAATTTGCATGATCTCCCCACAGGTTATTAAATGCTCATTTATTTCCTTTTCCTTTTCCCTCCATTTTCTCTCCATATCTTTTATTTTTCACTCATATTTTCTCTCCATTTCTTTCCTTATTCAGGCAAACTGTGCATTTCTGCCTTTCAGGTGCATCAGATCCACCTGCTTTATCCTCACATAAAGAAAGAAAATGAGTGAATGAGCTGCAGTGAGAAACATATTCTCAACCTGAGATCTATATTAGTATTTCTCCTAGTTCATCCAAGTATGCTATATGTTTCATTTATTCTTATAAATAAAAGCGTTTTTGCAAATGAAATAAAATAAGCTTAAGATTACACACTCAGAGGTGTAGACAAGCTTGCCTGAGAAGAAATGGTATTATTTCCTGAATTATAATACTTAAAATTTCAGTGTTACAACGCCTTTCATCTCTGACAATCTCAGGAGGTTTAATCATTCATTACAGACTCTTCTCTTCTGCGTGCCTGAGGGCATGATACTGAATGAACAAGAGGATCTGAAATGAAAAAACCCAAGTCCTATGGAAGTAGGAGTCTCATTGAATCACCACAAGTATTCATCACAGACTTTGGCAACAATGCAACAATGTAGAGAAGACTACTTAACAGCTTAAGGGAAATATTGCACCTATTGTTTAAAAGCCTGGTTCTGGTAGGAGGCCAATGGTAGCAATAGTACTTTTGTTTAACTTGGATGCCTATATAGCTAATTTTTCAGTAACATTACTGTGCTTTGGAGGACATGTCTATTCAAGACTAATTTCTTCCACACGCTTCTATTTATAGACAGAAATGATTTAAAAGCCTGTATTAAGCAAAGTCTTTGATTCAAAAGAGTTAATACATAATGCCAGGTTGTCTGCAGTCGTGCTTCAGTTCAGTTCAGTCCAGTCACTCAGTCGTGTCCGACTCTTTGTGACCCCATGAATTGCAGCACGTCAGGCCTCCCTGTCCATCAACAACTCCCGGAGTTCACTCAGACTCACGTCCATCGAGTCGGTGATGCCATCCAGCCATCTCATCCTCTGTCGTCCCCTTCTCTTCCTGCCCAGGTGCTATTACTATCCCCATTTTAGAAATGAGGAACTGAAGCTCAGAGGGGTTAGGCAATTTGTTCAAAGTTGCAAAGCTAGTAAGTGGCATAAGTTGGATCTGAACCCAAGTTGGCTTAACTCAGAAGCCCAAGTTCTTATTGATGACCAAACAATCACTGTCCAACAGAAATATAATGACCATATATATAATTTTAAAATTTCCAACAGTCACATTAAAAACATGAAAATGACACATTTTACTTAGTTCAATATATCTAAAATATCATCATTTCAGATGATAAAATTATTACCCATTATATTTTCATATCAGGTTTGTCTTTGAGATCTTTCCTGGTAGCTTAGCAGTAAAGAATCTGCCTGCACTGGAGCACATCTGGGTTTGACCTCTGTGTCAGGAAGATCCCCCGGAGAAGGCAATGGCAACCCACTCCAGTATTGCTGCCTGGGAAATCCCGTGGACAGAGGAGCCTAGCAGGCTACAGTCCATGGGGTTGCAAAAGAGTCAGACACAACTTTGTGACTCCACAACATTCTATATTTACAGCCTGTCTCAATTTGAACTAGCCACATTTCCAGTGCTCAGCAGTCAACTATAGCTGATGGTTATCATACTGAAAAGTTTGTCACTAGATAATTTACTCACTGAGCAAATATTTCTTGAGAGCTACTGAATGCCTGTGTGCATGCTATCAGACATTAGTGAACATGCAAAGCAAGGTCCTTCCGACGTTACTTTCCTTGGAGAGAAAGAGCAAATAAGTAAATAAACCCATAATTAAGCAATTAAACTATCAGACAGTGATCCATGCTGTAAGGAAAACTAGGACAATGGAACAGAGTCATTATGTGATTGCTCTGGATTGGGAAGATCCTGCAGAAGTTTCTGAGGTATCTGAACTTTTCCTGAGTGTCATATGCTACAGAAAGAAGACAGTGCAGGGAGCAGAGCCACCAATAAGCCTGATGAGTTCTACTTCTTTCTATGGTGTAATTCTTTGTGCCTACAACAGAATAATCAAATACCTTCCATGGCTCCTGGCATAAAAATAAAATGACTTGAGTGGTCATCTTCCTCAGAGGATATTGAAAGTTTTAGTGAAACGAGGGCTACATACCTCTGATGGGGAATTAACGGAAAGAAAATAACAGCACTGCTTAAAATATTTAAATTATTATCATGTGGTCTGAAGAAAGACCAAGATAGAATGAAAATAGAATAACTGACTTGGTTGCATACTATCAGCTTCATTTTATTTCATGCATCTCTACTCTTTTTAGAGCTCCTTAAAAACCTCTCGAGGTATACAGACATTTAACTTATGTTCCACTAACAAATAAGGGAATACCTGACCTCTTAAGTGAGATCATATGAAAATCACTAGACCCTGAAGAAATACATACTCAATGATAAAATGCATTAAAATTGGATACAATGTTCTAGCTTAAAACAGAAGAAGATAGGCTTTTTCCCTTGAAGTAAGTACCATTTAAAATTATTTTGCATTGAATAAAAGAGCAACCCTGATTTTCAATGTATAATGAGAACTGATAATAATAGTAAAAAGCATAAGAAAGTCACACTTACTATAGATTGTCAGTTTTATATCCTTGGCTTGTTTGCCAGCTGCATTAGACACAGTACACTGGTAGCGTCCCTTGTCACTTCTTCGTGCATTCTTTAGGTGTAAAACTTGTCCTCTGTCTAGAATTTCAATATTAGGGTCTCCCAAAAATAAAGGCCTAGAAAAAATACAATTTTATTCTATGGCTCCATTTTCATTTTCCTAAACATTTTCTGTTTTATTAATCACAACAGAAATCATTAAGTTGTATGAGTTTAAAAATATGGATCAAAGTTGAATTTTTTACTTGGAATCTAAAAAATGCAATGACATGATTAAGTACTCCTGTTCAGAAGAGTGGGATTATTAAATCACTTTATTAATGAAAGTTAATTATCACTTTGAGATGAAAGATTCTTCCTTTTAACTTAAATTGTTGAACAGTAGTAATAAAACATTTTATTTCATTCATTCACCACTCCCCTTTTTTAAATTTATATAGATAGTTTTTCTTTTCTGAATGATGGTAGAAAATTTAAGTGTACAGGAGCTTCAAACCAAGCAATATTATTTGTAAACTAATACTATAATACCTGGAAAAATATTCACAACACATAGTTATTACTAACTAAAGACGATGTCAACTTTCCTAATAAGTAGGTATTATAATAAATATGAATGCTTTCATAATACTGAAATACTGAAAGATATTTATCCCAAAGGTAGTTCATATATATTTGTCAAGGAGTCTTTTTCCACTATTCAGTCATTTACCAACTACTATTATGTGACTGCTTTATATTTGGTAGCAGCTTTATTTAATACTTAAAACATCATGTTCATTAAAGTCTATGATATTTTAAGAGTCATACCTTTAAAATCCCATTGATATTCTTTCAGGAAGACCTATATCTTGTTTTTAAAAAGCTGCAGGGAATTTGCCACATGATAAATGAATGCAGTGCTATATTAAAAGTCAGTACTAAGACTACAAGATTAAAGAAAACACTTTTAATTTTCTGCGACAGCATCCCTTACTATTCCTTGGTATGACACTTTGTTTGAAGTTCCCTAAAACTGACAGAATAAAGTTCCTTACTTAAATGTATTCTGTTTAAAGAAGTGGAATACTTGATAATGCTACTCAAATTTAAGCAACTTTAAAACTCTCACTGATTGCTCACTATGCAAGTTTCATAAAAATTGAAACAAAAAAAGCATTATAATAAGAAAAGGTCTTCTTGGTTTATTGCTGCAATGTGATTCTTTCCTCTTACCATTATCAGTTTGTGTTCTTGCACACATTTTTCTAAACATTTCCACTCTGAAACATATTGCTAGAGGAATCTCAAGTTGTTATACATAAATGGCCTTGTATTACTGTTCCATTTTTAACTTTACAATAGCTATGGAGATAATTTTGGTGCCTACAGCTTGATTTTCTTTTTAATTGCTGTTCAGTGTTTCATAATATGACAGCGCTGTATGTCGCCTATCCATTCTCCCAAGGTCAAGCTTTAAGCAGTTTTCACCTTTCTGCCATCATTGTTTCAGAGAGAATTAACATACAAGCCTTCCTATGGAACAGACAATTGACTTCCCTTTCCTAGACACTGGAAGTATAACTGCTGTATTAGAGCATATGAACATTTAAATTTTAATAGATATCAACAAATTGGCTTTCAGAGTACTAATTTATTAATACCTTGTTCCATCAGAGTATTATATCCTAACCTACCAAACTCTAACAACTGATATTTTTCAAATTTCTACTATTTTTTTGCCAAACTGATCTATGAAAATCAGTCATGTTATTTTTGCTTGCCCTCTCCAAATTATTGAAGGTGAGCATCTTTTAAAACATTTATTGCTTAACTATATAACTTCCTAATTGCCTGTTTATACCCTCCACACATTCTCCTATGTTGTCTTTCTTAACATATAAAACCTTTTCATACAATCCTTTGTTTCATACACTGCAAATCTTTACTTTTTGCTACTTAAGTCTTAGATACCTACTTTCAGAAATTATAAAAATACACAAACTGTGACCATGCTGTAACAGATAAGCTCTCATGAGCAATACACATCATTGCACCTATTATCAATGTGGGCAAACCTCAGCAGCCCTTGAACTTGAAGTCTAGGAAACATTTATTTGCTCTTTAGGGGGTGTTCTTTTTGCCCATATTGTAAACTAGCTTAAGTATTTATCTTGATGTCAGAAGCAAATTTCATTTTTTAATAATGCACAAAATTCCATGTAAACACAAGATTAGTTCTTTATTTGGATCTTGCATTTTTTCCTTTGTTGCTCTTAATATATATTTGTGCTTAGTTGCTTCAGTTGTGTTCAACTCTATGCAACTCTATGGACTGTAGCCTGCCAGGCTCCTTTGTCCATTGGGATTCTCCAGGCAAGAATACTGGAGTGGGTTACCATGCCCTCTTCCAGGGAATCTTCCCGACCCAGGAATCAAACTGGGCGCTCCTGCCTTACAGGCAGATTATTTACCAGCTGAGCTACCAGGAAAGCCCTTGCATATATTCAGTGTATAACAAATTAAATTTCTCCATGTCTCTAAAATAAATTCCTAGCATTTATAAAGCATCTTATAATTCATAAATTTGAGACCATTTTTGAATACTGCTTTTCCTTCATGTTCACTTAATAACACTCTAGCTGGTAAGATACTTAAGAGGGAGAAAATCCACATCTATTTACAAACAGTTGGACCCTTGCAACAAATATAGAAAAAGTACTCACTTGCCATCTTTGAACCAGTGAATAACGGGAAAGGGGGTGCCTTTCACCTGGCATTCAAGTGTGGTATCCTGGTTCAGGACAACTGAGACTTCACCAGGGGAACCAGCACCTATTATGGTGGGCGGGACTTAAACAAAGATATTTTATCATGAAAATCTACGACTTAGCAAAAAGAGTAGAGAGGGAAGAGAAGATAATGATTTCTATAATATGTCAACAAGTTTTTGTCAAAAAGAAAATATTATGCAATAATCCTGTTTTCATATCACATCTGTAGACCCAAATATCAAATTTAAATATAGGAACACATTCATGAAAGATCTGACAGCAGAAAATTACTTGGAAGAATTGTGGTAATAAAGAATTCATTTTCAGCAACATTAAATCAACACACAAAAGGAGTTTAGAATATAAATGAGCAGTGAAGCTCATATAATGAAATTTACTATGGCTATCCATTTTAAATAATGAATGACATAGTCAACGACAATCTGATAATGTTCAAATTCTACATATTATACCATAGCGTTGTTTGAAATATACTACCCTTGTCTCTTTTAAAGGCCTCCTATGCTAAAATTGCATGTCAGATAAAATGTGAAAAGATTCACATTATATCTCATGTGAAAAGGTGCTAGTTTTTATTCTTACAATTATCAAGCATATTAAAGAGCTCCCATAAACTTCCCTGAACTTCAAATCCTCTCCCTTCACATCATGTTATGGTGATTGACCTTCATCTGCAGAGCCATGTGTTGTGCTGTGCTTAGCCGCTCAGTCATGTCTGACTCTTTGGGACCCCAGGAACTGTAGCTCGCCAGGCTCCTCTGTCTATGGGGATTCTCCAGGCAAGAATACTGGAGTAGGTAACCATGTCCTCTTCCAGGGGATCTTCCCAACCCAGGGATTAAACCCAGGTCTCTCGCACTGCAGGAGGATTTTTTTTTTTACCATCTGAGGCTCCAAGGAATGATCAGGCATTAAAAGGATCAATGCCAGGAGGGGCGAGTGGTGATCAGATTTGTTTTAAGACCATGCTGGCTTCCAAATGAAGATCATATTCCAGTGGCAAAGAGTGGATGAAGTGGACTTGTTAGGAGGCTATTACATTAATTCAGTTTATAACTGACATGGGATTAAGAAGCAGACTTAACAGGATGTAGACAAATTCACAGAGTTGGGAAGAGGGAGTTAGAAGACTCGGTGCCAGGTTGTGGCAAAAGCAAGTGGTAGTATGGAGGTGATGGTCACTATGATGTGACCACTGAAGGTGCCCGGAACAGACATCTACTGAGACCTTTCTGAATGACTTCCCTGGTGGCTCAGACGGTTAAAGTGTCTGCCTACGATGTAGGAGACCTAGGTTCAATCCCTGGCTCAGGAAGATCCCCTGGAAAAGGAAATGGCAATACCCTCCAGTACTCTTGCCTGGAAAATCCCATGGACGGTCGCAGAGAGTCAGACATGACTGAGCAACTTCATTTTCTTTCTTTCTGTTCTCTATGTAACTAAGATATTGAGCCAAAGATATTGAGCTAAAAAAGCTAAGATACTGTGGAGGAGATTAGACATACAGCCTGAGAGCTCAGAAAAGAAGTCTGAGTTGGAGACAAAAATGTGGAAGTCATCACAGAGAGGAGTAAAAGTCAGGAGAGGAAATGAGTACCAAGATAAATAATGCCAATGAGACTGATAACAGAAAGATTACTTGGTTTTTATACCTGATGCTTATAGATAATAATGGTAATTTTGGTAGAGGAATGCAAAGTACTTCAGGCTTTGACAACACTTAGGAGACAGAGTTTTTATGTTATAGCAGTTGATGAATGATCACTCTAATGCAGGATCATCCCCAGACCTCATTTCCACTCCAGACTTACAAATCATATGTCCTTTGAGGAGCAAAATATTGAACATGAAGGGAGTCATTTTATCACAAAGTGAACTTTAATCAGCAAAAATAATTCACAAGCTAAACTTATGAAAATTTTAATTTATGATTAGGATTCCAACATTTTAAATATTTTAAACACCAATTTATTTCAGTTTCAACCTGTTCTCAGAATTCTCCCCACTTAATTAGAATTAGGGCTGAGGTAATTTAGTTACAGAAATCATTCAGAATGCAGAGGAGGGTGAATTTGTTACATTTATCAGTTCAAGTACAACCCAGGAGCTTCAGGCTGCTGCTGCTGCTGCTAAGTCGCTTCAGTCGTGTCCGACTCTGTGCGACCCCATAGACGGCAGCCCATCCAGCTCCCCTGTCCCTGGGATTCTCCAGGCAAGAACACTGGAGTGGGGTGCCATTTCCTTCTCCAATGCATGAAAGGGAAAAGTGAAAGTGACGTTGCTCAGTCTTGTCCGACTCTTAGCGACCCCATGGACTACAGCCCACCAGGCTCCTCTGTCCATGAGATTTTCCCAGGCAGAGTACTGGAGTGGGTCCAGGCTCCTCTGTCCATGAGATTTTCCCAGGCAGAGTACTGGAGTGGGGTGCCATTGGAGGTCAGCAAATGAATGAATTTTACCTGCATTATCCTCTATACTTACCTCCCAAAGAATTTCCTGACCACCTCAATAAAGAAACTGACAAGAACAGTTAATTTAGTAATTTTATGTATGAGACAGTAGCATGTACCCAAAGACATCACTATATGATAAATAACAAATATCTACAAACTTTCTATATCATATAGTTCTGATTAACCAATATTAAAGACAAAAATAATATGAGTAAAAGGAATCTTTCTATCAAATTTTCATCTCTTTAACTCTTTAATACAGTCAGTGCTATGCTATATAAAACACATTTGAATCGTAGTTTTTTAAAAGAATATTTTCCTTACCTAGCACATCAATGTTAAAATGCTTTTGAGAAGCGCCTGCAACATTAACTGCTTTACAGGAATATCTTCCTGCGTCCTCTGGAGAGGCTCTGAAGAGCTTTAATATCTTCCCATTGTTTACAATCTGAATACTGCTGCTCTCAGTCACCTTTTAAGGCCAAAAGGGTCAATGTTATTTCCAATGCGAATAAAAAGGCCTAATTAAAATTTGAAGCAAAATGTTTATATTGCTATTAATAAGACCGTCACATCTGAAAGATTAATTTCAGAGGCATAGGCAAAGATGTACGCATATCTGGGCATCTCCATTTACCTGAACATCATCTTTATACCACATAACGATGGGAGATGGAGTACCTTCAACTTCACAAAAGAGACTGGTTGGCTGGTTGACCAACACGGACACATTTGTTACTTGTTCTTTATCTTTAATTACTGGAGGAACTGCAAAAAAGTGAGGAACTGTATTTAGTTTAAAATAAATATTATATATAGTTTCTTTATCAGGACTTTGGAAAGCAAATCTGAGGTATTTGACAGCTAGAAAAGGTTGGTCATACTTAAGCAAAGCTTTTATTATGAAATGAAGAGTCTTGACAATATATTTATAAGTAACTCACTAAATTTTACTTTAATTATTCAGGTATGAATTAACACTGAAAATGAAAAATTTAAAATGAAAAAATCAGTTATGTATTAAGGATAAATTTAAGGGAGAAACTATTTATTTCACATACCACTCAAAACGCAAATTGCTCATCTCAAGTTATGTGGGACTACTTTGCTGATAAGAATGAATACTGCCCAGTATTTATGGAAGACAATATCCATTAAATTTTTAAGTGTATATATTCTTTGACTCATGCAAAGTGCCAAATGTACATGATTTTCACTGAAGCATTACTTAAAATAGTATACAAGTGTTACCTAATTAAATGTTCATCATTAAGATGAACATTTATGTTCATTATGAGCTTATCATAGTAAGCTACGTCATGGTACAGTGGGATCCTAGTTAGGCATAAATAAGAGTTAGGAATACTCTAAGATAGAGTATTTAATGATACAGGCAAGGTATGCAGTAATGGATAAAATGGTCTACTATAAATTCTTTTTATATGTAAAAAAAGAGGATGAAATATATATTCGTATTTCTTCATTTTTCCAGAAAATATCTCTGGGAAGATATACACAAACACATACATACCCCTAACAACTTTCCTTGCCTAGAGGGAGGATAAAGTAGATTGCTTAGCTCAGGGCCAGAAGACTTTTGACTTTGTATCTTTTTCTACCATTTGAATTTTCAATGATGTAAAATCACAATAAAAAATTATATGAAATTTTAAGTCAAATGAATACATGAAGTTAGACCACTAGTTTTTAAATTGATAACATGTCTTTCTATGTAAATATTAAATGATACTACACTGAAAGAAAAACATATAAAGGAATTTGAACATGTTACATATTCAGTTATATGATTTTATCTGTATTTACCATGGACTTTGAGGTTATATCTTCTTTCTGTAGTTCCAGCTTCATTGACTGCCACACAAATATACTCCCCGTTGTCATATGGTGTAACAGAAGCAATAGCCAACAATGTGCCGTCTTCTAATATAGAAATACCAAGCTCTTGGCCTGTCAGCTCTCTACCATTCCGCAACCATTTGATGGTTGGTTTGGGGGTACCTAAGAAAGAAATTAAAGCTTTGTGATATTTTACAAAACAATTAGAAATCACTATTAAATATCAACTATCTTGAGGAGAAATAAAATTTCTCATCATTATACTACGTATCCTTAGGTACTTTGAAGACATGGAATTTTGCAGAGATTATGGTATGTCATCTCTCTATTTCCTGACTGGTTTTAAAAGATCTAAGGTCTCCAATGTAGAATTTGATCAAAGTCATTTTTATCAAGACATTCAGATGATAATAAGCAAAACATTTTCTTGAGTGAGTTCATGGTATTAACGAGAGAAAAAGCTATTTTAGTTAAATAGACTAGAAATAGGCAGAGCTTTGGGGTGATAATAAAGGAAGAGCAAAAATAAGATACTCTCAGAGGAACAGACGTGAAGATTACGCAAACACAAAGAGGAAAGCAATGATGTACAGAAATGACGCTTCATCATTCACATTTTAACAGTGAATAATATATAGAACACATATACGATATATAAATAATGATACATAAAACATATAAAACAGTCCTAATAGAGCAGAGATGAGGAGCATCTGCTACTCACACATCTTGTGGGGATCCCACTCTGTTAAAGAGAGGGCATAGATTGATTCTTGAGTTTTTATACTGAAAATAAAGTTGAGAAAGCAGTGAGCAGAACTGCTTTCCTGGATTTATTTATGACCAACAGAGTGAATGGACATTATATGAATACAAGTGATAAAAAAATAGTCTTAAAATGCATAATGGAGCCAAAAGGACATACTGGAAATAGACAAAGATTAACTCTATAATATGAATCTATTAATACAGCAAAGAATGTGCCAGGCACCATTCTAAGCACTTTCACATTTTACTTAATTTATATAAAAAATAAAGCACATTAAATAAAATCAATATATTGTATGAGACATGGCTAATATTCTTAAAGCATAATAAAAATATCAAAGAATGGAGAATGGTCATATATCAAAGACAAGTACACAAAAGGCAGGAATACACAGAATGTATCATTAAGATTAAACTCAAACTGAGTCAAAGTATTATAAAACTGACTTTGACTATTAATGACTGAATTATAAAAATGACTATAGTTGTGGGAAAAAATAAAACAAAAATAGTGGCATATTTCACTGTAAGATGCTGACTGATGAAGAGAATATAAAGCTGATGGACTACAATTGCACATGTTGCCAAGGATAAAAGTGGGTTATAATCATTTCCTTACATCCTACTTATTCCTTAATGGACTTCACAAACTTCTCAACTAATATTTGTTAAGCTAATAAATGAAAAAGCAAATTAAGAAATGCTGGGCTGGCAGAAGCACAAGCTGGAATCAAGATTGCCGGGAGAAATATCAATAACCTCAGATATGCAGATGACACCACCCTTATGGCAGAAAGTGAAGAGGAACTAAAAAGCCTCTTGATGAAAGTGAAAGAGGAGAGTGAAAAAGTTGGCTTAAAGCTCAACATTCAGAAAACGAAGATCATGGCATCTGGTCCCATCACTTCATGGGAAATAGATGGGGAAACAGTGGAAACAGTATCAGACTTTATTTTGGGGGGCTCCAAAATCACTGCAGATGGTGACTGCAGCCATGAAATTAAAAGACGCTTACTCCTTGGAAGGAAAGTTATGACCAACCTAGATAGCGTATTCAAAAGCAGAGACATTACTTTGCCAACAAAGGTCCGTCTAGTCAAGGCTATGGTTTTTCCAGTGGTCATGTATGGATGTGAGAGTTGGACTGTGAAGAAAGCTGTGCGCCGAAGAATTGATGCTTTTGAACTGTGGTGTTGGAGAAGACTCTTGAGAGTCCCTCGGACTGCAAGGAGATCCAACCAGTCCATTCTGAAGGAGATCAGCCCTGGGATTTCTTTGGAAGGAATGATGCTGAAGCTGAAACTCCAGTACTTTGGCCACCTCATGCGAAGAGTTGACTCATTGGAAAAGACTGGGAGAGATTGGGGGCAGTAGGAGAAGGGGATGACCGAGGATGAGATGGCTGGATGGCATCTGACTGACTCGATGGACATGAGTTTGAGTGAACTCTGGGAGATGGTGATGGACAGGGAGGCCTGGTGTGCTGCGATTCATGGGGTTGCAAAGAGTCAGACATGACTGAGCAACTGAACTGAACTGAACTAAAGAAATAAATTGCATTATCTTTACTTTCTCAATGGTAGAACAACCAGGTCAAGATGAAATTCATGGCAAAGATAATGAAAGGCACTAAGCTAGAAGGGGACGACAGAGGACGAGATGGCTGGATGGCATCACTGAATCAACAGACATGAGTTTGAACAAACTCCAGGAAATGGAGAAGGACAGGGAAGCCTGGGCATGCTGCAATCTGTGGGGTCTCAAAAAGTCAGACATGACTGAGCGACTGAACACAGCAATTTTAAATTAACACAAGAATTCTATCCCAGGTGAACTAGGAAACTAGGAAGAGGTAGTATATCAAACTGGAAAAGGGACATTCAAGTCAGCTTGTAAGTCAGGGATTCAGTGGAGAGTACTCAGCAATAGCACCACTAGCAGGGCTCCCTTGGGAGTGAGCGCCCACAGAACTTACTTGAACCTACCTTTCTCAAGGATTCTTCTCCAGCCTTGCCTACCACCACCACCCACTGACCCTAGGAATGGTGGTGGTGGTGTAGCTGCTAAGTTGTGTCCGACTCTTGAGGCCCCATGGACTATAGTCTGGCAGGCTCTCTGTCCATGGGGATTCTCCAGGCAAGAATACTGGAAAGGTTTGCCATTTCCTTCTCCAGGGGATCTTCCCAACCCAGCAATTGAATCCATGTCTCCTGCATAGCAGGCAGATTCTTTACCACTGCAAGCCATCAGGGAAACCATCACTGACCCCAGGAACAGTTACTGACAACTCTTTACATATCTGAAGAGCTTATCAGAATTACCTTTTTCTGAATGCTGGTAGAAAATAATCATTGATGAGAGAGATGTTGTTAAGAGATGCAAAATCTTGCTGTAGAAACAGAGAGAGCTGTAAGGTCCTTCAACTTCCACTGTCTCCAGGAACAACGACGAAGAGGCTCATGTGGGAGCATGGATTCCTCCAGGAGACGATGGAAAGGATACTGCTTGTTTTTTGCCAGAATTAGTACAGACTCATTTGAGTCACTGCAGATGAATATTATGTGAAAGAGAATATTTTGGGCCACCTATTGGGCATCCAGGGTAAGGAGATAGTGACCCTTTTTATAGGCTTTGGAGGACAAAGAATAACCATCTCCTGCCAGGAAATATGATGGGATAGAAAGCCCAGAAATTCAGGGAAAGGAGGAGTTTGGGCAAGCATCAGAGAGCCAAGTTACTACCTGGCTCCAGAATTACCAGTAGAGGATAAATCTAGAAAGGAGTTTTTAGAAAAGAAGAGTAACAAGGGGATGGTCCTAATATATACCCCTGACTGAGATAAATATGCAACATTTTGAATAGCTCTGTCACATTATAAAGAGAAATCTTGTCAGAAATAAAATGAACTAAGTCACAGGAAGGAGCATGAACGAACTGGAAAACATACCAGATTAGGCAAGTCTGAAAGAACAGAAGGTATTTCCACTGAAGGAAATAAAACACCTGGAGGGAAGAATACCTAGTTTAAAGAGTTCTTATTTGAAAGAAGTGTTAGTTTCCATTTTGCACAAATGTTATAACAAGGACTGACGAGTAGAATTTAACGATGCCTGGGGTTCAATACAGAATTCTAGAACAATACAACATTATGCCAATGCCCACGTGACCAAGTCGTACACACCTTTTGCAGGACATGGAAATGCAATGCGTTGGTTGGCCACTCTTTCTTGGAATGGAGTGTTATATGGAGGCTCTAGGTCTTCCAGAATAGGTGGTTCTATTAGAAAAATAAATGCATTATCACAGGCTTTCCTTGGGCAATAATGAATTCTTCTGAGGCTACGTTTGACACCTGCTTCTCTTCCTGCCTTTGCACTGGTACTCTCCCTGATGGAATGCTTTTCCTCCTGATTGGACATGCCTGGCTCCTTCTAGTCAACAAGATTTCACTATACGTATCATCACTTCAGAGGAGTCCTCATGACAATTCAGTCTACGGTAGCCAACTGCTGGGAGCTGTCTAATAAAAACTATTCTAAACTTCTACAAAGTGCATCTCACAATCTGTTATTTCTTATTTACTTGCCTGCTTGCTTTCTGCCTACTTACAGAACTGGTCATGAGAGCAGGGGTTTTACCTCTGTCACTGTCTTCTCCTCACTGCCTAGATCACAACAGACCCCTGGCAGGAACTTGATAAACACTTGTTGCTTAAAGGAATAAAGATTAATCAATTTGGGGGGCGTGTACCATGTGGCATGTGGGATCTTAGTTTCCCAACTAGGGATCGAACTCATGCCCTCTACAGTGGAAACGTGGAGCCCAACTACTGGATCACCAGGGAATTCCCCAAAGATTAATCTTTAAACCCTCAACATAAGCCATCATTAGAGGGAACAGTGGACCTCGACTTTTTAGGGATTAATGTTGAGTGCACCTTACTACTCTAAGGTAAACCCTACTCCAATCAACTGTGCCCACAATTTCTTCCAAACCAGAAATAGTGGGTGGGGTACTTATCTAGGATTGTTTGCACCATCTACATCATCCTGGGCACCTCCATTTTCAAAGGTAAACAGTTTACTAGCATACAGCTTCATTTCATTTCCGGAATCATTTTCCTTTCAAAGATAACTAGAGAGTCATAAATCTATACAGAAGTCTTCTGAAAGTGATCCAAGACTAAGCAAGACTATATCTTCTGCACAGACTCCAGGGTTTTCCCCCTACTCCCCACCCCACCATACATATATTTTCCTAGGACCCAAATCACCTTGAACATGTAGTGTTATCTCCGTCTCATCACTGCCTGCTATGTTAGTAGCGACACATGTATATATGCCAGCATCTGAGAGCATCGCTTGTTTGATGCTTAATGTCCCATTTGGATGGCTAATATGCTGCAGTCCATCAACCAGCACGGCGCTTCCACCTTTGAACCAGGTGATAACAGGAAGAGGTGTCCCTTGAGCACCGCACGGAATGTCCACTCTTTGACCAACTTGGACTTTCATAACTTTAGGGCCACGCTGTATCTTTGGAGGCACTGGAAACAATGACTGAGTATTAACAATCCAAGTTTTAAAAACTTCCTTCCTTTTTTCACTTTAAATGAGACTTCCTCACCAAGACGCAGCATGGGAAAGTAGAATCATCTCAGGATGGGGACCCAGGCTCATGCCACTTACTAGCTGTGTGATCAAGGGCGATTCAGTATACTGTGCGAGGCCTGTTTCCCTGCTAATCCAGGCAAAATAAACTCTTCAGTACCAACGCACTGCAAAGATTATGGGAAGGAATGAATTTAAACTTCTCATTCCAAACTCAAGGAATACTAAGCATTTAAGGATGTCAGATTTCTTACATAAATAACGTAAGGTTTAAAAAGCCTCTAAAATGGCAATCCAGTTGATTTCCGTAATAGAGTAAAACAAAAGTGTTTCTCTCCATGGATTCTTAACTTCTGTTCTCTTTGTGGAAGATTTAACCAGACAGTAAGAACTATTTCTCATCATAGCTTTCACTTATTTCAGAGAAAAAAATCAAGATAGAACTTCTATTATTTCCTTTTATCTACCTTCCTTCAGAAATGTAAATGAGATAATTTATAAAAGTAGTGTTAGCTTCCACATACACCCATTGTGAACTATAAAATCAAATTGATTCCTAAAGATATGATTAGAATTTATGTACTTTACATCCCTGAAAAACCTGATTCCTCTGTCCTTTTGTTAAAACTTAATATTTAACCAAGGTATTCTAAAGGTTTCATTTGCAACAATCTTTTAAGTTGATAGTACAGGCGTACTTCATTTTACTTTTACTGTGCTTTGCTTTATTGCACTTTACAGATAATGCAATTTTTACAAATGGAAGTTTTATGGCAACCCTACATTGTCAAATGATGTTTAGCACTTTTAGCAATAAGATATTTTAAAAATTAACACTGTATGCATTAGGCTCAATGCAGGTACATTGTTTTTAAAGCCATAACGCTATTGCACACTTTGTAGACTATAATATAGTGTAAACATAATTTTTATTGGCACTGGGAAACCAAAAAAACCCATGTGACTCACTTGATTGCTATATTCATTTTACTGAGATGCTCTGGAAACAAACCCATAATATCTCCAAGATACGTCTGTATTATTATCATCATTTTATGAAAAAAACATTAAAGATAAAAGAGGGTAGGTTTTACCTAACGCCCTAGAACTAGTGAACATCAGCACTCTCAGTGGATTTTATATCCCACAGTCAAGAGGACAGTAGTGTAATGACTGATCTGAGAGTGAAATCAGGTCAAGACTATGTGAGCAAATTTCTTCTCTTATTTGAATGCACGGCTTAGAGTATGTGCTCACTAAGCCTATGTTGAATGAATGAGTAATTAGACTATGGCAAATTGGGGAAGAAAGCAGACTACCAAGAAAATTTTGTAAAGGAGTTAAAGAACCCCAGGAGCAGAATGTTTTCAGTGACTGAGCTCCATAAACATTGAAAATGACCGTTTAAATGCTATTAAACCCTTCCTTGAGCATTTGCTTCCACAAAAGGCTACCAGTCTAAATGCATTTCTTTCTTTTTCTTAAAGTATGCTTTAGCATTAGAATGAATATACTTATTTTTACTTATTTATTTTTTATTTTGGCTGTACTGGGTCTTTGTCAAATCATGTGGGCTTTCTCTAGTCACAGAGCATGGGCTCTAAAGTGGGGGGGTCTCAGTTGCCCTGCAGCAGGTGGAATCTTAGTCCCCCAAAAAGGGACTGAACCCATGTCCTGTGCATTAGGAGGTGGTTTCTTAACCACTGGACCACCAGGGAAGTTCCTAAACATATTTCTTTTTTTTACAGTGTATCAACAATACTTATAAATGACCTGTGGACGGACATCTAGTAAAACTGAGATCCAAAATTTTAATACTGTTCACCTGAGGAAAAAGGGGAAAGTTGTTTATGGATAGGAGATAACATTTTCAAAGTAAATGAAAGAAAGTTGTGAGTCTCAGATTTTAGAAAATTTTTGTATAATTACTCCGTACATAATTTGAGGATAACTATCAGAGAAAGTGGGACAACAGGTTTGCTGGTGGCTAGTCCACAGATAGCATATACTTTCATTTCGAAACTCACCATGGACGTTCAATTTAACAGACTGAGTCACATTCCCTGCAATATTTGTAGCGACGCAAAGATACATCCCACTATCTGAAACACGGGTCTCAGTGATCTTCATTGAACCAGAGGGGAGGAACGTGTGTCTAAGAGAAGGAAACCACAGGGCAGACCATCAAATAGGAGAATATAAATATCCCCTAAGCAACTGCAATTCACTATGAAATTATTACTTTGCAAACAGTTTTTGAAACCATTCTCTAATCTATAATGTCATTTCTATGCACCTTAAAAGTCAGGAATTTTCATAATTATCCTATGTATTCTGTATGAAATTCTCACAAACACCAAATTAATTTGCTTTCACATTTAAATTTAATCTAAGGGTGTGACATTGTCGAGTAATTGTACATCTCTTTGCTTTACTAAGTATAGCTTTACAAAGCAAATATGTTTTAATAAACTTTGAAGATACTTCAAACACATTATAGTTTTTCTCCAATGCTTCATTAAAATTTTTATGTGCTAAAATAAAGACAAAAGAAGGTACATATGAGGTTCTCAAATATATATTGAGAATACACACACACACACACACACACTCCTCTTATGTAGTTAGGTAAACCAGATCTACACGTAAAATGTTATTATGTTCACTTTACTAAAATAGCTTTAAGAGGGAGGGGGCCAAATAGACCTACCTACTATCAGGATTTCTGTAAGTTAAGACAGATAAAGTGTGCTATTGGCCCAGAAACTGACAAACGGATGAAGAGTTGAAGATGAGATCCCCTCATCCCAATCAGAAGACTTCAGCATATATGAGAACTCAACATGTAATACGTAATATCAGAGGTGATGTTACAGAAAGTTAGGAAAGGACTGACTATTCAAAAATAGTGTTGGGCAAGCGGCTCTCCACATGGGAAAATAAATAAAATTAGAGAACAAACTAGTACTATACACAAAATAAAAATTTAGAAGTATTAAAATCCCAAAAGTGAAAACAAACTTAAAATACTGCAATAAAACGTGGCAGTTTTATTTATGATCTACTAATCTAAACAAACATCTTGAGCTACAGGCAAATTTTAAAATTCTATACAACCAGTATGTGAGTGCTAGCGTGCTCAGTCATGCTCAGTCCAACTCTTAGCAACGCCATGGACTTTAGCCCACCAGGCTCCTGAGTCCATGGGATTCTCCAGGCAAGAATACTGGAGTGACTTGCCATTTCCTCCTCCGGGGGATCTTCCCGACCCAGGGATGGAACTAGACACCATATATAAATTAACTTGAAAGGCTAGGAGTATTCTGAGATATTTTCAACACATATGAGAGACAAAGGATTGCTATTAAGAACGAAACCCAAATTTCTACATTCAATAATAAAAGAAAAACAAGTCACCAGAACACTGGAGCAGGTTTAAAGATGCAATTCACAGACAACAAAACGGCCAACAAAAGCATTCTAGGCCCACTGGAATTCAGTCATGTGAAAAGCAAGATAGTTGCAAGATACCATTTCACACCTATATGAATGGCAAAAACTTTTAAGTCAGTCAACACCATGCATTGTTGATAATGTGGCAACAGGTACATATATATTCTGCTGGTGGGAGGTAAATCAGGACTGCCCCTTCAGAAGGCAATTAAGCAATGTCTACAAAACTCAAAATAGTTATTCATTCTAATTAGGAATTGTGGTTCTAGGTACAAGTCTCAAAGAAACTCATGTAGCTGCATACAAGGAGAGACATAAAAAGATATTCCTTGAAAAGTTTTGTTTCTAAAGCCAAGGGAAAAAAAAGAAGAATAAAATGTAGAAACACCAACCAGAGCATAAAGAGAGAAATTTGTCTAAATAAAATGCAGAATATGTTTACGGTAATGAAAATGAATAAACTGAATCTACATGCATAAAAATGGATAAAAGTTGACTCAATAAAGCAAGCAGTAGAATAATAAGTAACATGCTACAATAGTAAACTGAAAACAAGTACATGAAACAAAATTAAAAGGAGAGAAAATATTCTGTACTATCCAAGGATGTATGTGTAGGATACACACCAAGTCTGTGGCAGTTTGCCTCTGGGAAGAGAGAGAGAGACGGAGACTGAGAAGGGGAACAATGAAACTTTGGCATCATCTGAAATGTCAAGGCACTTATTTTCTTCAAAGACATAATAATGTAGTTCTTCACTGTTTATTTTTTTCCCTCAAGAGTGGTAGGGAAACTAGAGTGGCATGAATTTATAGCTTCAAAACTATACACATCAACAAGGCTAAGAGAAGATAGCTAGAGATTATAGTTCTTATTCTTCCGGTAACTTCTGGCATGATATCAAGTTAAAACAGTAACTGATACCATTCTTTGAGAACAAGAGGAGAAATATGGAATGTACATTATATCATCCTTTCAGGAATTATCCTCATTCTATAAACAAAAAGTCGAGGTTCAAAGAGACCCACTGAAAAAACTGCCAAAGTTTCAGAGAAGCTTTATGTAGTGGGGGTAAATTTAAACTCACACCTGGATGGCAACAAAAGCTGTGCTCTGAAAGTTTCTGGCATTCTGCTTTCCATTACTCTTAGCCTATCAAATGTTTTTTCAGTGGACCTTTGTTTGTTTAAGGGCTTTAATCAAGAAGATTTGTACAAAACTACCTAATGAAAGTCAAAACCTTGATATTAGAGAACCTATTGTGTTTTATTGCTTCTCTGGGAATAATGCAATTTTATAGACAACACACACTTTGTACTAACAAGAATCTACATGCAAATCTACATCCAAACCATTTCCATAACTGCCTTGTAGAATGTACAGTGGGAAGTTATGTCAAAGCTCAGTTTTAGCATTTCTGCTCTTAAAGAATGATTTAGATGGTTTACATGTTTCCTGTAGGCTCAGTGTAATATAAATTATCTCAAATTTTAAAACTGGGCTTCTTGATTGGGTTGTTTTTTTTGACATTGAGCTGCATGAGCTGCTTGTATATTTTGGAGATTAATCCTTGTCAGTTGTTTTGTTTGAAAATATTTTCTCCCATTCTGAGGGGAAGATCTAATGGACACTTCTCCAAAGATGACACAAAGATGGCCAACAAACTCGTGAAAAGATGCTTAACATCACCAATTATTAGCGAAATGCACATCAAAATTACAATGAGGTATCACATCACTCTGGTCAGAATGGCCATCATGAAAAAAATCTAGAAACAATAAATGCTGGAGAAAGTCTGGGGAAAAGTGAACCCTCCTACACTGTTGCTGGGAATGTAAACTGGTACAGCCACTATGCAGAACAGTATGGAGGTTCCTCAAAAAACTAAAAATGGAATTACCATATGACCCAGCAATCCCACTCCTGGGCAGACACTCAGAGAAAACCATAGTTCAAAAAGATACATGCACCCCACTGTTCACTACAGCACTATTTACAATAGTCAGGACATGGAACCAACCTAAATACCAACAGAGAAATGGATAAAGATGTGCGTACAATGAAATGTTATTCAGTAATAAAAAGGAACAAAATAGTGCCATCTGCAGAGATGTGGACAGACCCAGAGATTATCATATGGAGTGAAGAAAGAAAGAAAAACAGTAGCATCAAATATCATATAATACTGCTTATATGTGGAATCTAGAAGAAAGGTACAGATGAACATAGTTGCAAAGCAGAAACAGAGACAGATGTAGAGAACTTATGGACACCAACGGGAAAAGTGGGGATGGGCTGAACCGGGAGATTAATATTGACACACGTACACTACTGATGCTGTGCATAAAACAGATAACTAAAGAGAACCTACTGTATAGCACAGAGAATTCTACTCCGTGTTCTGTGATGATCTAAATGGGAAGGAAATCTAAAAAAGAGGGGATAGATGTATACTTAAAATCGATTGACTTTGCTGTACAGTAGAAACTAACAAAAATTGTAAAGTAACTATACTCCAATAAAAATTAATAGAAAATAAAAATAAAAGGTTGTTTTTTTTTTTTTTGAGATATTTGAAAACCTGAACAGCCATCTGTCCCAAGAGATTATTTCACGTGTCACAATTCATCCCAGTTCTCCTACCTTGGAGAGAATGGAGAGATGAGCTGGGTTTCTTTGGCCCAGGTAATGATGGGTGGGGGTAAACTCTTCACTTCACATGGAAGGGTCACCTCTTCTCCCGCAAGGACTGAGATCTCAACAGGCTTATCCTGGGATGGTCCCCTTTGGTCTCCGAACACTCTAGGCCTTACTAAAACAAACACAAGTTTGGGAAGGGAAATAATACATTGAAACAAAGCACACTTCCAAGTTAAAAACAGGACCACTAACATTCTTAAATAATTCTCAAAAACATTCTGTTAATTTCAAAGTTTGGGGACGTATCTAAAGCTTTCCATAAACATTTACTGTGAGAGCTTAATGGAAAATGTCTAGAACATTTTCCTTTTCAGCTCTTCCTTTCAGAACACAATGAAAAGGTCCGCCAAAAGCCCTTTCAGAATCTGCCATATGTCAAGTAACCCCTCAAGGTAGAGCGCTAACCAAGACATAGCTGAGGTTTGGCTTTGCTAGGAGCCTTAACTATGTGGTGTTTCTAAAGAGGGTTGGGTGCCATAAGTATACTCCTTAGAAAAACACCATTAAATTTTTTCCAAAAGGCTATACCGTTTTTCTCCCTTTAAATCAGAATCTAAAGAGAGGAGATGTAAGTTGGTAGGAAAAGTACATTTTTTTTGTAAAAAAAACTATAAACCTCAGGGAGTGGTTCACTTTAGGGGTTCAGGCCTCCGGTAACGTTATTTGGGAGAGAAATGTGAGTTTTGGCACAGACACACAGCATCAGAGGAGAACAGTCGTCCACGGGGGCTCTCACCATAGACAGTCAGCTGCACTTTCCTTTTGGCGTAGCCAGCTGCATTGGTGGCGGTGCACACATACTCCCCACTCTCCTCACCCCCGGGGGACACCACGTACAGACTTCCATCAGCCCCTGCGGAAAACTTAGCACTGCTGGTAGAAATCAGCTCGCCCTTCTGAAAAATGACACAGTGAAGTGTTTCTAAGATAATAAAGGAGTAATAAAGTAATGTCTGGAAGAGGAAGAGAGGGAGAAAAAAGATCTCTGAAGGAGAAAATACTAGACTGAAAGGAGGCTAATTTAAAGAAAGTTCCCTGTAAGAAAAACAAATAATGCCAAGGTGATATTTCTTCCTACTAAACCGGGTTCCCTTCATTCTAGAACTAACAAAACTGGAGAGGATGAGGAAGTAGCAAATGGGACGGGTGCATGTGCTAAGACAGGCACCGTTTTGAGCACTTTACATGACTTCACTATGGCAACGCTTACAACAATCTTATGAGTAGTAATTACGACAATCCCTATTTTACAGATGAAAGTATTAAGTCTGGAGCTTGGTGGGATAACTTGCCCAAAGTGAAAGAGTCAGTCATTGGTAGAACTAGAAATAGAACCTGGGGAGGCACACTCAGGAGGCCAAACTCTTCACCTCCATTGTATTATCACAGAACAAAGGCCATTCAGGAAAGCTTCTATTTTTATATTTCCCTAAAACGAATTAAACTTCCACTCAGTACCAGACACTGTTTAGTTTGTGGAGTCAGCTTCACCACCATACTTTTGTGCAGGAATCTGAGCCTTCCAATTTAATTTACAGATATCAAAACCAACTTCTTTTATATTTCAGAGACTTTTAGAAGTATAAAATTAGATGTTACAGCTATCTGGAGAAAAACACGGTCCAAAAGGATACACGTACCCCAACATTCACTGTAGCACTGTTTACAATAGCCAAGACATGAAAGCAACCTGAATGTCTTGGATCGACAAAGATGATGAATATATACGTGTCCGACTCTGTGCAACCCCATAGACGGCAGCCCACCAGGCTCCCATCCCTGGGATTCTCCAGGCAAGAACACTGGAGTGGGGTGCCATTGCCTTCTCCAATGCATGAAAGTGAACAGGGAAAGTGAACTCGCTCAGTTGTGTCTGACTCTTTGCGACCCGATGGACTGCAGCCCACCAGGCTCCTCCATCCGTGGGATTTTCCAGGCAAGAGTACTGGAGTGGGGTGCCATTGCCTTCTCCCAGTGGAATAATACTCAGCCATTAAAAAGAATGAACTGATGCCATTTACAACAACATGAGTCAACCTAGAAACTGTCATAGTGAATGAAGTAAGTCAAAGAGAATTATTGTGTGATATCCCTTATATGAAGAATATGAAAAAGAAATGATACAAATGAACTTACTTACAAAACAGAAGCAGATCTTTACTACTTAAGGATCAAACAGGTGAATGCACTAAGGACATTTTAAGGTCTTTTCCAAGAGGTAAGACTGCATGGTTTTTCCTTTCTATAAGGTCCTATACGAGACTGGCAAGTTCCACATATGACTAAAAATATGCAAATGCTGTTGTTACAGCACATGTCACAACAAACATCACTAAATGCATCCCTTACCTTGGACCAGGCAATAGACGGTTTGGGAATTCCACTTGCTTTGCACGGTAAAGTTACTGGAATGCCTTCAATGGTACTGAGGATCTGCTGTCCATGCTGAATGGTTGGCAGAACTGGAAAAGGAAGCAATATGCAGAATCTGAGCACCTACCCTTCCATTTTGCCTTACAAGTTTAAAGCTGAACTTTTTCATGATAAACAGAATATTTAGAAAAACTAGCAAAGAATCTTTTCTGTTAAAATGTAGGGTCATTTGGAAGGGAGTGTAATAAAGTAAATACAACAGTTACAATCTGAACAATTTAAATAAAACCTTAAAATGAAGTAGCAAATTTTGTGTAATATGGTTGATTTTCCTAACAAAACTATGAGATGACTGAAGGAAATCTGTATTTTCCAGAAATTCAAGATAGCACTATACCCTAAGAGTTACACATTTAACATATATCTTTCACCATTGTGCATTACACATTAAGCTGCAGTGAGCAAGTTAAACTCACCTCTAGAGAAATGGACTATTTAACCACTACATATTAAATATCTGTCTATACACAAGAATCACTTAGCAAGCTACTAAATTTAACCTTGAAAATAGAATCTGTTTTCTCAAAAGGAATTCAAAAGTTATACTTGAAAGGCCTTAGGAGTTTACATTTAAAAGTCTAAAATACAAAATTCTAAGTGGAAAAATGGCGTAACCTTTGATTTTAGAAAGCAACTAAAGAATTGACACTAATGAGTGAAACAATAGGAAAGAGAAGATTTTATCATTTCATTCTGTGTAAATCTGCTAATCATAACCCGTGTTAGTCTCTCAGTCATGTCTGACTCTTTGTGACCCTATGGACTGTAGCCCACCAGGCTTCTCTGTCCATGGGATTCTCCAGGTAAGAATACTGGAGTGAGTTGCCTTTCCCTTCTCCAGGGGACCTTGCTGACCCAGAGACTGAACCTGGGTCTCCTGCACCATCTGAGCCACCAGGTAAGCCCAATCATAACCTCTCCAAATACAAAACATTACCATTATTTGATGTTCTCCAAATAATGAATTGGATTACAGAAGCTCTCGTACGTGAAAGTTCCTAACACAGCACAATAAACATCATAAAGGTGCATGTACATATGTGTGTATATATATGCACCATGCATTTCCTTTCCTTCCCCTGAAAGATGGAGCTGCTCTCTAGGGCTCAAGCATTCACTGTGTCTCTTGTCTTTAAGTCAAATATCCCTGGAATAATCCCAGCTAGCCTGGAGTTGAAGTTAACCAGACAAGAGATACCAGAGACCTCAGTGCAAAAACTTCCTTTGGGAAAAGCTTAGATTAGCTTTGTTATATACTTGCATTTTTCTAAGACTAGTCTTACTCCTTAGATAATATCTTCTTGAAGAATTGGCAGCAAATTCCCAGCCCTAAACAAGAATGTCAGGCTACTCTTTAAAGCGAGAAATTTAATTCCCAGAATTATCACGGAATAGTCAACGTTCAACTTTGCTGTCATTTTGTGGCAATGTGGAATAAGTCATTTTCTTAAATGCATATTAAGTTTGACAGGCATAAAGGCAAATGTCAGCTATACATGCAGGCAACAGTTTTCAAATCTGATGACACTTGAGTATGGAAGAGCTTTTACTTTCGAGATTGTCAATCTATATAAATCAACATAACAATGAAATGGTTTGTCATTTTAATTTGCATTTGTATGTGTATTCATTAATACAATTATTTTAAGAATTCATTGAGAGCCTTTACTATATTTTTTAATTGATTAAACCAAAGTATAGTTGATTTACAATGTTGTGTTAATCTCTCATAAAGAGCAAAGTGACTCACTTATACATACATATAACTTCTTTTATTCTTTTCCATTATGGCTTATCTCAGGGTATAATAAATATTCTTAAAAGTGGAGAGGCAGTGATGAAATTCACATAAATACAGAGGTATAGAAAAACTATAATACTGCATCACATCCAACTCAAAGACATATCTTTCCTCTGGATAGCCCTTATTAACTAAATCATTTACTCATTTTGGACTACGATGGATGAACAGTGTTCTCAAATGACCTCTTTAACTTTTCACTGTTAAATTTCCTTTATCTGTCTTCTCCAACTCCTTGGGACTGGCCAACATCCCAACTAATCATGTCACTCTTTGACCCAGGTGAAAATTTATATCAGAATCCATCTCAAGACAAGATTCTAGGAATTGTTAGAAGTAAAAGGAAGATGACATGAGTACATCTCTACAGTCGATTGTCAAACCAGTCCATAAGCACCCTCTGGGAAATGTATGGGCTCTAGCCATACATGAAACCAGTCTATTGTTCCATGTCCACTTCTAATTGTTGCTTCCTGACCTGCATAGAAGTTTCTCAAGAGACAGGTCAGGTGGTCTGGTATTCCCATATCCTTCAGAATTTTCCACAGTTTATTGTGATCCACACAGTCAAAGGCTTTGGCATAGTCAATAAAGCAGAAATAGATGTTTTTCTGGAACTCTCTTGCTTTTTCCATGATCCAGCAGATGTTGGCAATTTGATCTCTGGTTCCTCTGCCTTTTCTAAAACCAGCTTGAACATCTGGAAATTCACGGTTCACGTATTGCTGAAGCCTGGCTTGGAGAATTTTGAGCATTACTTTACTAGCATGTGAGATGAATGCAACTGTGCAATAGTTTGAGCATTCTTTGGCATTGCCTTTCTTTGGGATTGGAATGAAAACTGACCTTTTCCAGTCCTGTGGCCACTGCAGAGTTTTCCAAATTTGCTGGCATATTGAGTGCAGCACTTTCACAGCATCATCTTCCAGGATTTGAAATAGCTCAACTGGAATTCCATCACCTCCACTAGCTTTGTTCGTAGTGATGCTTTCTAAGGCCCATTTGACTTCACATTCCAGGATGTCTGGCTCTAGGTGAGTGATCACACCATCATGATTATCTTGGTCATGAAGCTCTTTTTTGTATGGTTCTCCTGTGTATTCTTGCCACCTCTTCTTAATATCTTCTGCTTCTGTTAGGTCGATACCATTTCTGTCCTTTACGTCAAGGCTGTATATTGTCACCTTCCTTATTTAACTTATATGCAGAGTACATCATGAGAAACGCTGGGCTGGAAGAAGCACAAGCTGGAATCAAGATTGCCGGGAGAAATATCAATAACCTCAGATATGCAGATGACACCACCCTTATGGCAGAAAGTGAAGAGGAACTAAAAAGCCTCTTGATGAAAGTGAAAGAGGAGAGTAAAAAGTTGGCTTAAAGCTCAACATTCAGAAAACGAAGATCATGGCATCTGGTCCCATCATTGCATGGGAAATAGATGGGGAAACAGTGGAAACAGTGTCAGACTTTATTTTTGGGGGCTCCAAAATCACTGCAGATGATGACTGCAGCCATGAAATTAAAAGACGCTTACTCCTTGGAAGGAAAGTTATGACCAACCTAGACAGCATATGCAAAAGCAGAGACATTACTTTGCCAACAAAGGTCCGTCTAGTCAAGGCTATGGTTTTTCCTGTGGTCATGTATGGATGTGAGAGTCGGACTCTGAAGAAAGCTGAGTGCCGAAGAATTGACGCTTTTGAACTGTGGTGTTGGAGAAGACTCTTGAGAGTCCCTTGGACTGCAAAGAGATCCAACCAGTCCATCCTAAAGGAGATCAGTTCTGGGTGGTCACTGGAAGGACTGATGCTGAAGCTGAAACTCCAGTACTTTGGCCACCTCATGCGAAGAGTTGACTCATTGGAAAAGATTCTGACACTGGGAGGGACTGGGGGCAGGAGGAAAAGGGGATGACAGAGGATGAGATGGCTGGATGGCATCACCGACTCGATGGACGTGAGTTTGAGTGAATTCCGGGAGTTGGTGATGGACAGGGAGGCCTGAAGTGCTGCAATTCATGTGGTCACAAGAGTCGGACACGACTGAGCGACTGAACTGAACTGATACATGAAACACAACTGCAGACAACCTGGCATTATGTATTAACTCTTTTGGACCATAACTATTTTAGTATTACTTTATTATTTCTTCAAGAATATTTCATATAAGGTTAGTGGAAATTGCCACAAAGATTGGTCTGAGACTGAAAGAGGTGGAAGAGGCTATTTACAGGAAAAGCAGATATTTAAAAAGAAGATGGCCTGCATTCACTGGAAACTTCAACAGAACCAGCAAAATTTGGAAATTACTGGATTGTCCAATTCAGGCCCTAAAAAAGACTGAATCAACTACTAAAAATAGATGTTCTATTCTACTTTCATCCCTGTACACAGAGCTAGTTTTTAATACTACACTTTAGAAAAGCAATGTTGCAAAGTCTTTAAAGGAAATATTTTAAAAAATTATGACAATTTCTTGAACTATGTAGCTGTTATCTATTGAGATGTAAAAAGTTGAGAATGGTTACTCACGAATGGAAAAAAAGATAGCTTCTGGATTTTTTTATTTGTGACCTTTATAACATGCAAAAAGATTGTTTGGAGCACATGAGATGGCCTTTAGAAAAGTTTAGGTCATTTCTAGTAACACACAAAGGGGTTATTAGAAAGGACATGGCTGTTACACAATCTGAAAAGAAGAGGCAGTTTGGATGGTATAATAAGTCCTGCTTGCCTGAAATTAAAATGTATTTTTAAACATAACTCTTTGAGAGCTAAGTTCACTTTTATCAATTAAGAACCCACTTACAAAAGCGCTTGGACAGACTCAGCTAGTGACTCCCAATAATATCTTTTCGTGTACACAGGAAAGGGGAATCTGGAAACAGCCTTAACAATGTTAAATACTGTTCAAGAAATAAGGCTTTTTGTTAAGAATAACAATTAGGAAAGACATCTACTTCTTATAATTAGAGGAACAGAGTGATTTGATTTAAAGACATGGACCCAGTTCTGAACTGGAAAAAAAAATTATGATGGGTGCGCCTCTTACCATGCACGTCCACAGTGGTAGTTTTGTTAGTGGTTCCAGCAACGTTACTGGCCACACAAGTATACTCGCCTCCATCCTGCAAGCGGACTCTTTCAATATGGAGACTCCCATCACTGCGTACAGTGATGTAAGGGTTTTGGACCAACTTGAAGGGAAAAAAAGTTATTTTTAATTAAAAAGGCAATAGTGTTTAAGCCAAAAGCAGATCTGCTTTCTTTTCCAAATGGATTATTAAATGTCTTATAAAATAATGAAATATTTTAACATCCTTAAGTGAAAAATGATGAGCATAAAATGTTACCAAGCATCATAACATTTGTATGTCATTGTGATATACCACCAAAAATTCTATCCACTAACATCTGTTGGAATTATGCATAGGTTGGAAAGGGAAAGAAACAGAAACAACATTTATTCCCTGTTTCTGTAATTTTGGTTATCATGCAGAACCCAAATTTGACTCTACTATTGCCTTAATTTGTTCTTTTTCAAGAAGACTTGATTACCACTTGCAAGCCATTTGACATTTTTATTTTGGCAGTCAAGCATCACTCAAACGGAGAGAATGATCAACACCCACCCTATTCAGATACAAATATTAGAAGTCAATGCATGATATAGGAACTACATGAGAGAAGGGTGACAAGAGTTTGTTAATAACCATTACCTCCAACTCTGTACCATTTATGTATTTTGTTCAATCACAGGGTACTTTAGTGCTCAAACAGTATCATTCTATGTCATAAGGGCATTTATTATTGAGTGAGGTGCACTAGTTTTTCTCGGGTTTTTATGCAAATATGAACATTTTTACATCTTATTTCATGGACTCAATTCACTTTTAATTGGCACTTCAAGAGGAGAGTAAGTCTAAAGACTCTGGAAATAGAAGGAAAAATGCTCTGAACTAGATGAAAATTTATTGCCATAGATAGATGTTTACAGAATAATTCCTTAGACCTGTGAAAATTTTTCAAATTTCTTCATAATCACAAGCTATGCCTTGAAAAACAATGAGAAAAAATTGATCTACATTGTAAAATAGTTCACTGTAAAAGAATGTTTGAAGATAATAATAAAGATTAAAATATAACAGGAAACAATTTTATGAGAATATTAACATTTTATTACGTCCTGCTAAAAAGGACATAAGATATTTAAATGCTATGAAAACAAACTTCATCCTTGCTTCATTTTTTACATATTCTGGAATTTTCTAGTAACACTGAATTTAATGCAAAATCATAAAAATTACACCATTGACTATTTCTCCATCATACTAATTCCAAAATCATATAAACTGCATAAACATATTAATACTGAAAAAAACATTTATTTTTTAAATGTTTGCATATTTATTTTATTGAAATTTCAGTGGCTGAAACACACTGCCTCTTACTCAAGAAAATTAGGAATATGAAAGCACAGATTTCAAATGCTCTTACCATGGCCGAATTCTTAATCCACCGACGTTCTGGAATGGGATTTCCAGCCAGTAGAGCACAAGGCAAAGTAAGCTGCTGTCCTTCAATTACACTGGTAACTGGGGGGCTGATTCCAATGAGTGGAGCGACTAAATCAGAGTGAGCACACAGCCACCATCAGCACTATTCCACTCAAAAGGAAGGCCAACTCTTTTATAGACCAAGATGACTACTAATGAAGCTATTAGAAAACTGAGTTTTCAAGAACAAGATATTTAAATGCACAAATTAGAAGATAGAGATACAGGACCCTTCTAAGCAAGAGAGACTGGCAAGAGGACAGGTAATAGTATAGGAGTAAAGACAGTTACATAGAGTAGGTCTACGGCTTAAAGGCCTGAAAAGTCAAGCCAAGAAATTTGCAAAATATTCAACAGACAGATGGAGAGTGAGTGAAAGCACTGATAAATAGAAAAGTAGAATCATCAGCAACTATTCATCTGGGAACTTACTGGACAAGGGACAATTAGAAGGGATGAGATGAGTGACGAGGCTGTCATAACAGCTCGGGAAAACAGAATGACAGAAGGCACAGAGGCTTTGTAAACGTATCCCTTTCTAGAAATCAATGAATAAATTCAACACGAATCAAAGTAAAAGCCCTAGTAAAGTAAAATCCAAAGTGAAAGCCCTAAGAGATTCTGCTTGGAAATTTTAAGCTTATGTACATGCTGTTCCAACGAACAGACATAGAATATAAATTTAAGTGTGTGGCCAAATAGGTATTTTAATCAGTGGGAAGAGAATATTCAATAAAAGATACTGTACCAAAGTCTGACCACTTGGAAAGAAAGGATTTGGTATTCCTACTTCATATCACACACAGAAACAATTCCATGTGGACTAAAATGATAAGTGTAAAGAAAAGAACTAGAAAAGAATACCACCAGTGTGTGTGTGTGTGTGTGTGTGTACTCAGACTTAATTTATTCAGCTGAGCTTCAGTTCTTCAGGTGGAAGGTAAGGAGCTTAAAGCGGACATCTCTAAGGTTATTTCCACTTCTAACATCAAGGAAATATAAAATAGGGTAGAAGGGTAGGACGGCTAATGTTGCAATCATATATTTACCATTTTTTTTTTTTATGGTACAAGGAAGAGATGAGGTAGTAAGAGAAGCCTGATGTTTGCAAACAGTGTGCCAAGTACTCCATTGATCTTACCAAGTCCAGTCACTGTTACTGTTGTCTGGGACTGGATCTTTCCAAACTGGTTTTCTGCTTCACAAATATATGTCCCTTTATCGCTTGCCCATAAGTCTAAAAAGAAGAGATGATTCACTCACTCAGCACCACCCATTAACCACATGTGAGTCACAGTGCTGAGATCTGCGAGTGGAAAATATGACACTGCCGCCTGGTAGATCCCATTCTAGGGAAAGAGACATAGATAGAAAACAACTATTCTAGTGCGGTGTGAAAATGCTCTCATTTGAGCTTCAGACCCTGAGCTGTGGGAGCAGAGAGACAGAAGTGCCTGACAGGAGTTAGGGAAGGAGTCACATAGGAGTTAATATCTGCTTGCGCATGTAAGCTTAGCAGTGTCAGACTCTTTGCGACCCCAGGGACTGCAGCCCACTAGGCTCCTCTGTCCTTGGGATTTCCCAAGCAAGAATACTGGAATGGGTTGCCATTTCCTCTTCCAAGGGATTTTTCCAACCCAGGAATTGAACCCATATCTCCAGCCTCTCCTGCACTGCAGGCTGGTTCTTTACTTCTGAGCCACTAGGGAAGCCTGAGCTATACCTTAAATACCTTAAACAATAGGTAGAACAGAGGAAGGGCAGTCCAAACCCAATCGGCTCAAAGGCAAGAACATGACTTGAAAAATCACGCTCTGTTCAAAGAATGGAAATATGTATCACCTCCCTAGGGACATTTTGGAGGCTGGCAGGAGGAACTGTTTTCGTTGATACAATGATTAGGAAAAGCTTCACCGGTGACTCAGCAGTAGAGAATCCATATGCAATGCAGGAAACCTGGAGATGTGGATTTGACCCCTGGGTCAGGAAGAGCCCCTGGAGGAGAAAATGACAATGCACTCCAGTAATCTTGCCCAGAAAATCCCATGGACAGAGGAGCCTGACAGGCTACAGTCCATGGGCTCACAAAGAGTCAGATATGATTTAAAATAATAACAGCAAATGATAAGGAGGGTCTACTGGCGATAACGAGGCAGACAATGCATGGGGATGGATCCACAATAGGAATAATATCCCAAGTTCAGCAAGACTTTCGAATGCCCCACTAGAAATTTTTGGATTTGATGACTTTGTTTATAATTATTTGAGCCTACAACCTAACCTTGTTTAAGTGGAAGAAAGAACGAACTTTTCTAAAATTGTATACCATTTTAGAACCAGCCTCGAGTTTCTGGGTCATCAATTCATATTCCTTTATCACTCTACATTTCAGCTGTCAAGTTCATGATGATGTAAATAAACATGTATACATACTCTGTGAGCACTGCCTGGATATTTATCTATTACTGCTGTTGCTACTGAGTCACTTCAGTTGTGTCCAACTCTGTGTGACCCTATGGACTGCAGCCCACCAGGCTCCTCTATCCATGGGATGCTCTAGGCAAGGGTACTAGAGTGGGTTGCCATGCCCTTCCTCCAGGGGATCTTCCCAACACAGGGATCAAACCCGGGTCTCCTGCATTTCAGGCAGATTCTTTACCACTGAGCCACCCCAGGGAAGCCCATTTATCTACTGAAATACGTAGTATTTTAAGAAAAATTACTTTGTTTTCTTTTGTACTAAATTTGCATGTTAAATTTTTTTATTATGTAGGTCAGTCAAATATATAAAATGTTCAGAGTAATAAAAAGCATATTTATGAAATATTTTAAATTAAAGATTGTGTTGGGGATAGGGGAAGGATTACGGGGTTACAGGTTGTGTGGACATAATCAGGAGCCTGAAGACGAAGAGGTAGACTGCTACCTTTTAAAAAGCATTGTTTTATCTTACAAGCAACTGGAAAGTCAAAAGGTTTTAAATAGGGGACTGACTGTCATCTTTGCAAATATCTTAACTAAAATAAGCACATTTTAATCTATTGATAAGACACTGACAGAGAAAAAATAATAATTTTCCATTATAAATACTTCCCTCCTATTTCAAAGAGTGCTGACCAAGTTTCTACTCTGTTAACCACATGCATTTGACTATAGAATTTGCATCTGGTAAATGCTGATGGCATGTACTCTCAAAATTAGCAAACATTCATTTGCCAAGACAACTTTGGCAAACCACCTGGTTAATAAGTTGGAGATTATTTCTAACCAAGATATTTTTCATATTATCAACTCAGACTATTTTGTAGAGAAATACAAAATACCACTGAGAACTAAATTTCTAATTGTTAGCTTCCTTTTAGATAATTTACTTTGAGCAGCTGGCAACCACTGATGAATACACTGCCCTTGTTTATTTTTTCTTTTCTTTCATTTCCACCAACTGATTTGTTTTCAATTCTTTTTGTTTCCCTCTGAGCTGTTTCTCATCACCACTGTGCCAATCTATCTGTGTGAGCTTCTCTATTCTTCCTTCCAGCTCATGTCTCCTCTATCCTGCAGAGGAGCTGTTCTGAAACAGTACTTTCACATGCCTTTTCCTGCCTAGGAAGCTTGGGGGGCTATTTGCCACCTTACCAACTACATTTCTTCACCTGCACATTTCAGGTTCTGCACAATCTGACCCATCTATTAAGTAATTCTCATATGTACTAATATGGCCACCTGCTCAGATAGTAGATTGTAAAATATCTGAGGGAGGAACCCCATTTTGACTTCAGTCTTCACCATAGAGCCTAGCACAAAGCTGAACATGCAAGTGCTTGTAATTAGTTTAATCTGCACTGAAACTTTAAGAGAGGTTAATGTACATTTGACATTGTTAATAAACATGAAAATTACTTATGGGGAGCCTTCTACAAAATATCCTAAAACATAATTTTTTTAAAAAGTCAATTAATCATTGAATTGGTTTTACTCCTCTTATTCCATTATCCAAATATTCTTAACAATATTTGAAAAAGTACTAAGAGTTTACAAATATCTAAATGCTTAAGAGAGTATTGGTAAAAGTTTGAGATGATGGAATATTTGACTATTTAAAAAATGTTTTGCTCCAGATAGATAGTTTTTAGTCAACATTGATAGTGAATAGGGTCCCTATGAATGTGATTATGAATTCTTGGCCCCAAACAATTAACATTAACTAACTACTAGTAATATTTTACCTCTCTAGACAACAGTTGGTACAAGAGTAAATAGACATGATTACTTATCCACCTACAGGCCCAGGTTGACTCTATTTGTAATAAGAAAATGAGCTATAAAGAAGACATACTGCTTCATAAGTCTTTATGATATAGTAACAATATAAAATTAAATAAAATGCTATTCATTTATGATAAATCCCAGGCATGAGTTCAGTATTATTTTAAAATGAAATTCAACAAACATAAAATGTGTTGGCAAGATTAATTTACTATTTTGAACATATCAACGCCTATGTATACTTTCAATGTACATATTCATATAAAATATATTTCCTTTAACCTACTTGAAATAAAGAGATCTCCTGTTCTTAGTTGGCTGATGGAACTCACTGAAAAAGGTCTTGAGAAGATGGGCATGTTGTCTAGTCTTTGCCATTTAATCTTTGGTTCTGGATAACCCTGGACATAGCAAGGTAATGTCACATTTGAGCCAATCTCCACAGATACATCAGTAGGTTCTTGTATAAAAACTGGAGGTGCTGGAAGATATTTAAAATGAAAAAAAAAAAAAAAACGGTTATTGGTATTATATACAGGCACACGAAATAGAAATTAATTTATAGCTAATTTAATAAATAGCATGAATAAACTGCAGCCACGAAATTAAAAGATGCTTGCTCCTTGGAAGAAAAGTGATGACAAATTTAGATGGCATATTGAAAAGCAGAGACATTACTTTGCCAGCAAAGGTCCATCTAGTCAAGGCTATGGTTTTTCCAGTAGTCATGTATGGATGTGAGAGTTGGACTGTAAAGAAAGTTGAGTGCTGAAGAATCGATGCTTTTGGACTGTGGTGTTGGAGAAGACTCTCCAGAGTCCCTGGGACTGCAAGGAGATCTACCCAGTCCATCCTAAAGGAAATCAGTCCTGAATATTCATTGAAAGGACTGATGCCGAACCTGAAACACCAACACTTTGGCCACCTGATGTGAAGAACTGACTCACTGGAAAAGATCCCAATGCTGGGAAAGACTGAAGGAGGGAGGAGACAGAGACAACAGAGGATGAGATGGTTGGATGGCATCCCTGACTCAATGGACATGAGTTTGAGGAAGCTCTGGGAGTTAGTGATGGACAGGGAGGCCTGGCATGCTGCAGTCCATGGGGTCGCAAAGAGCTGGATACAACTGAATGACTAAACTGAACTGAATTTAATAGACAAACAACAGATTGAATTTGAATCAACTTATTGTTCATATACTATTACAAATATCTGTTTTAAATATTCTTGTCTGCTATTAAAAACACATTTTCTTAATAAATGAATAGAGGCACAAGGAAGTTCAACTATTCCCTTAACGTGATTAAGATAGAAGCAATGACAATTTAAATCAGGATTTCCTTAAAGAGAATCTTTCATTTTTGGAATTTGTCTTTTAGTTTATGCCACACTCCTCAAAACTTTAACTTTTCTAATACATAAGTCTGCTTTGTAATGAAATACTTCAGACAATTTCCAAAACTTACTTTTTTGGTGGAATTTTTAAATAAATTAATTCATATCAGGGCTTATTCTTCAATAGATCACTATATAACAAAGTGAAGTGAAGTCGCTCAGTCGTGTCCAACTCTTTGCGACCCCATGGACTGTAGCCTACCAGGCTCCTCCCTCCATGGGATTCTCCAGGCAAGAGTACTGGAGTGGGTTACCATTTCCTTCTCCAGGGGATCTTCCCAACCCAGGGATCGAACCCTGGTCTCCTGCATTCCAGGCAGACACTTTAACCTCTGAGCCACCAGGGAAGTCACAAGCAGACAGTATTTAATCTTAAATTATATTATTGGTGTATATCACATTCTTGCTTCTCAATACATTTTTTATATATATATATTTTGTATTTTTCAGTTGAATAAATTGAAGCTTAAAAATCAATAATTTAAATTTACAGGGTTGATAAATGAAGCCTAGGGAGTGATTGGAGAAGGTGATGGCACCCCACTCCAATACTCTTGCCTAGAAAATGCCATGGATGGAGGAGCCTGGTGGGCTGCAGTCCATGGGGTCGCAAAGAGTCGGACACAACTGAGCGACTTCACTTTCCCTTTTCCCTTTCATGCATTGGAGAAGGAAATGGCAACCCACTCCAGTGCTCTTGCCTGGAGAACCCCAGGGGCGGGGGAGCATGGTGGGCTGCCATGTATGGGGTCGCACAGAGTCGGACACGACTGAAGCGACTTAGCAGCAGCAGTAGCAGCAGGGAGTGATTAATCTCAGAGTTAAGAAATGATTCAGAAATTTAAAAATTATAGATAAGAAGGCTACAGTTATCTACATAATGTACTTAACCACAGAAGCCAGAAGGAAAAATGAGAGGTTAACAGGCCTACCTTGGAAAACACAGGAATGCAAGATAGGGACGATGCTGTCAGCAAGCCTGAATAGAGGAGGCTCTCAGCAAATCCCACAGAACTTATGAGGAATGACGTATGAGGCATCAGGCAAGGAGAAACATAAGAAACTATTAGAGGTAGTAGATGAAGCCTGTTCAGTACAGAGGAAGCACCCTAAGAAGGTCTGCTTGATAATGTCAAGATTAAACATTGGTTATGAATTGCAACAACTATAGCATACAGAGCCAGAGACTTGGTTAAGTCCTCTTCATTAACTATCTCATTTGATCTTCATAATATCCCTATGAGGTAGATACTGTTATTATCCCAACTTTATAGAAGCTGAAACAGAGATGGTTAATTTGCTAAGTGTCACATGGAGCTGAGCAATGGAACTAGTATGGAAAATCAGACTGATCTGACTCCAGAGTCACAGTTCTTTATCATTTTATCAGCCTCTCTTTTCTATGGGTTCTTATAACTGCCCAAATTCAAGCTGGTTATCCACCTGGTAAAAACAGGTGTAGAGATCCCTTCTCTACTTCTAAATGGTAATTCTGGGACTTGGGTGTATACCTGTCTCCCAAGTAGCATTAGTGCTTTATTAACCTGGGCTAAAGGACCTCCTTTAACTTTGTAGTCCTATTTTCCATTAGTTCTCTATACAAATCTTATTCTTTGGACCATCAGAACTTACTCCAAGCAAGGACTGACCTTTCTCAAATCAGCACCTGTGCCAACATCACTCCTTTCAAATGTGATGTCTGAAGTTGATCTCTGGCTATTGAAATACTAACAGGTCTTGAATGCAGTTCAAAAGGCCCTTCCTCAATCACCTCTCTTACCATCCTACACGGATATGATTTTTTCCCTCTCTGAGGTTTCAGAGAACTCACTCTACACCATTCTCATAGCAATGGCTCCATGCAGTCTCTTACTAGACAACACATTTGACTTTCTGCAGAGAATTTATATTTGCAACCATGTTTTCATCTTCTATAGCAACTAACATGGCACTCTATGAATTATACATGACTGCTAGATATCTGTGAATGACTGAATCAATATTAAAACAACAATAACCTAGCATGCGTGTGTGTGCGCATTAAGTGTACAAGCTGAAAACAACATTGGGAGTACATTTGAATTTGAATTTTGAAAAAACACAGCAATGTCATAAGTCCCACCATTTGTTTATTGAAACTACATAAAATAAAATTTAACACTACTATTGAGTAATGTGTTTCTAAAAAGAAGTTGTGTATCTATTCAAATTTCTCTTACCTCTATATGGGAATTTGACTAATAAAAAACAGTAGGCAAAATAAATGCTCTTAAAAAATTGTTTAGAAAGCAGCTCACTGCTTATCATAGTTATGTAAGTAACGCCTTACTTCTATCTAGAGTGAGATTAGTCATTTATTCTAGAGCTAGTTGCTTTTCTGAAAAAGAAATGTATAAATGTTACAAAATATGCTAGGTTCAGAGTGAACAGGTGAATCTACAAATGGGACCGAAAATAAGCTCCAGAAAAGCAAAAGATATGCAGAAGCCTGGAACGAATCAACTCTTTGGGAGGAAACCAAGATTAGTGACATAATAGAACATAGTCATCAGTGAAAATGGAGATGAATGAGACTTTTCAGACATAAGAAAGAACAAACCAGATTTAAAAAGGATAAGTGACGCTCAAGTTGTGCCCCATAAAACTCAATAGATGAGAGAAGTCACCTGTGGGGAAGAAGCTTTGGGAACAGTGTGAGGCACGAGACAAGCACAAGGTCAGGGAATAAACGTCCTACTGCCAGAAAACAAGGAAAATGAGAGTACCAGGCACTAGATGAGCAGCCAAGACAGCATGGACGACAAGCAAACCTCAGCATGAAGCCGCTCAAGAGGCCTTTTAAGAACTTCCTGCCCCTGAGTGTGGCCAACTCAGACTCCAAGTGAATTACGTTGGGTGGATGGTAAATAGGTTAGCAAAACCAGAGGGAAAGGAAGCAGAATTTAATTTAGTTAAAAACAAACAAGCAAAAAATAGAAGGAAATGGCAACCCACTCCAGTATTCTTGCCTTGAGAATCCCATGGACGGAGGAGCCTGGTGGGCCCCAGCCCATGGGGTCACAGAGAGTGGGACATGATTGAGCGACAAACACAGAGGAGCTAGTAGTTAGAGAAGCAGCTTAGAGAAATGACAGCCCGCCAGGGGGCTTCCCTGGTGGCTCAGAGGCTAAAGTGTCTGCCCGCAATGCAGGAGACCTGGGTTCGATCCCTGGGTTGGGAAGGTCCCCTGAAGAAGGAAATGGCAACCCACTTCAGTACTCTTGCCTGGAGAATCCCATGGACGGAGAAACCTGGTAGGCTACAGTCCATGGGGTCGCAAAGAGTCGGACACGACTGAGCGACATCACTTTTCCTTTCACTTTCAGGTGGTATCAAATCGCAGCTTCACTATTTCTTAGTACATAAACGAAAAATTATTCTACCTCCCCTCGTCTAAATTTCCCAAAAGAGGGATAATAACATATCCTATCTCGTGTTTGTAAAAGAAAGAATCATTATCAGTCATTTAGCATGTAGTAATTACCCAAGTTCAGCCTTCGTTGGAATTTGTTAGGCTCTTTCAGAGAAGGGAATGGCAAACCACTCCAGTATTCTTGCCTGGAGAATCCCATGGACAGAGGAGCCTAGTGAGCCACAGTCCGTGGGGTTGCAAAGAGTCGGACACGACTGAGCGAATGAATGAATGAATTACCCAAGTACTGACTATCAGTGATCACAAATGCTGTATAGTTAGTTAAATTATAGTTCTGGAGTTTAATGTATCTAATATTAGTTTTAAATTTGGTTTCTGTATATACTGTTTCTGTTTTATGTTTTGGATATTTGGCCCCGAGGCATGCGGGATCTTAACTCCCAGTCAGGGGTTGAACCCTCACTTTCTGCAATGGAAGTGAAGTCTTAGCCACTGAACTGCCAGGGAAGTCCCTGGCTTCTGCATATAGTTTCACAGATTTATTATGCTGGGTCCCCTACGATCCCCTAAATATTTACGTGCAAGCACCTTGATCGCACAGGGTTAATGCTCAGTAGAGCTTTGGTGTTGCTTACAGGTGGATGTGGTTGTATGAATGCATTATTTTTAAAATATAAAACTTACAAACAGATTTACCATCATGATCTAAAACCTATTCTATAAAGTTATTCTAGTTCCCTCAGTGATAATTAAATCTCTCCTGACTATGGCAACTTTTGCATTACATGAGTCCAGCTGAGAATTTTTTTTTCTAAAATGGCTGAACACCCTGTTTTGGTTCTACCAAACCACAAAACACGAAACCACAGTCTAAGTCTAAAACATCACCCTCTGTGGTGTGGAATCCTGCAAATAGAGTCACTGCCAGGCCAGCTTTTTGTTTGATGGAGCCAATCCTTTTCTCTTCCAAATGACATCCTTTTGAAAAAGGATGAAAAGCACTGGTAACGATCCCTGAGTGCTGACCTGAAATGTCCACAACTTAAAGTCATGATAATGAGAAATAGGAAAATGGAGATTCACAACAAGAAGCTAGAACTCAAAAATAACATGAAACAGACTTTTGTTTACGTGAAGTAACAGACCCACAAGAACAATCTGAAAGTCCAACTAGTTACATGATATGGATAAAAGCAAGTTTTTCTTCTTAAGTCATAATCTGCTTAAATTTATGCCCAATAGTTCTGGAACTCAAATGAATAATTTTATGCACTACTAAAAGTAGCACTTAAATTATCTCAAGCCCTCTTTTCAAAAATCAAGTTCAAACACTATCATATTAAAAGCACAATGCTTAATCTTAAATGCTATACCACTATTTTTAATGCTTTTTTTGTATTATTTTTCAAGACTTGGAGAATCAAAATGACCACTCAGGTTGTAAAGTAAATATTCACCTATTTGATTCATGTCCTATTAAGCAGCTTTGAAGGAAAAGCAGTAACTGCTCACATACTGAACGTATTGGTTTGGCCAAGAAGTTTAAATCCAAACGAACTTCTTGGCCAACCCAATGCATGGACTACAATACTTCATTTCATCTTTACAGCCAACCTATCAAGTTGTTCGTTGGTAGGCTGGTTAGTTGCTCAGTCATGTCTGACTCCTTTTGCAACCCCATGGACTATAGCCCAGCAGGCTCCTCTGTTCATGAGATTTCCCAGGCACAAAAACTAGAGTGGGTTGCCATTTCCATCTCCAGGGGATCTTCCTGACCCAGGGACTGAACACACATCTCCTGCTTCTCAGGTAAATTCTTTACCATGGACTCATGTGGGGAGTCCAACTAGTAAAAGCTAGGCAGAAAACCCAGACATTTTTTACAGCCCATTCTCTTAACCACTAAATAAATTCTGGGTAAAACATGGCTTTTTTTTTAGGGGGGCGGTCTGCTTTTAAACCTACTTGTAGTAATCAGAACCATCACCACAACTGTGACATGCATAGTGTGTGGCAGTTACATCACCTATTTGCTAGGATATGCAACAATATTTTTAGGTGGCCAGAAAAGGTCTAATCAAACTCTGTGATCTATTAATACAATGATCAGAATACTAATGGTGAATAGGGAAATAGTTAAGGCATGCCAAAATCATGAATGGTGATGTAATATTAAGTTATTTGGCAACTGCTAACAATGATCAAGGTTACAGTAAGCAAACAATAGAGTTTATGTAAGTAGCTTCATCAGGAAAATTACTGGAATAAAATTAAGGAAGCCATTGTTTTAGAAAAGGTCATTGAGAGTGAAGATTTTGAATATGAGTGAAGAGAAAAAAAAATCCAGATCAAGGAACAAGGGATAAATATGTAACTATATATAACTTTTTTTCTTACATCCTTTCATTTTAAGGCCATTTCAAATTTCTACCTCTCTGCTCCAAATTAGTAGTCATGTTCCTCTGAGGCCCATGTCAACCAGCTACTAACTTCGAGACCCTCAGCCCTCCAGCAATTCCTCTTTTTCATCAAATTTCATGCCCAGACCACAGTTTCCTAAACTCAAAACAGTTTTTTAATTTCACTATAACGATTTGCTAAACCAGTCAATCTTAAGGGAAATCAACCCTGAATATTCACTGGAATGACTGATGCTGAAGTGAATCTCCTGTATTTTCGTCATTGATGAGAACAGACGATTCATTGGAAGAGACCCTGATGCTGGGAAAGATTGAGGACAGAAGGAGAAGAGGGCTTCAGAGGATGAGATGGCTGGATGACATTACCGATGCAATGGACATGAACTTGGGCAAACTTTGGAAGACAGTGAGGGACAGCCATCTTTTTTTCCTTTAGAAAACTAAGGAATGGCATCTGGTCCCATCATTTCATGGCAAATAGAAGGGGAAACAGTGGAAACAGTGGCAGACTTTATTTTTTTGGGCTGCAAAATCACTGCAGATGGTGACTGCAACCATAAAATTAAAAGACGCTTACTCTGTGGAAGAAAAGTTACGACCAACATAGCATATTAAAAAGCAGAGACATCACTTTGCCAACAAAGGTCTGTCTAGTCAAGGCTGTGGTTTTTCCAGTAGTCATGTATGGATGTGAGGGTTGGACTATAAAGAAAGCTGAGCACAGAAGAATTGATGCTTTTGACCTGTGGTGTTGGAAAAGACTCTTGAGAGGCCCTTGGACTGCAAGGAGATCCAACCAGTCCATCCTAAAAGAAATCAGTCCTGAATATTCACTGGAAGGATTTATGCTGAAGCTGAAATTCCAATACTTTGGCCACCTGATGTGAAGAACTGACTCATTTGAAAAGACCCCAATGCTGGGAAAGATTGAAGGCAGGAGGAGAAGGGGATGACAGAGAATGAGATGCTTGGATAGCATCACTGACTCAACGGACATGAGTTTGAGTAAACTCCACGAGTTGGTGATGGACAGGGAGGCCCGGCATGCTGCAATTTGTGGGGTCACAGAGAGTCGGACATTGACTGGGTGACTGAACAACAATTTGCCTGTGGTCTCGTAATATAACAAGATGAGAGGGCTGAGTCCTCTTAGGTCTATCATTTATTAGCAGTATGATGTTGGATAATTTACCTAACCTCTTTGAGCTCATCATAGAGATACTCATAGTGCAGACTTCATAGTTATTATGAAATGAAATAATGTATGTGAAATGCTTCACACAATGGTTGGTACTTATAAGTACCAATTAAAGACTTATTGAGGGAAGTCTTTCAGAATCTTACTGTTTGCTGGTAATGACCTTTAGTCCTTTGATCCATATATTACCACCTTATCAACTTTTCCCCATCTTCATTTCTTTCACAACCTTGGAGAGGAGAGGGAAGGAGGTGAGGATTAGTCTACAGACACAGAGGTAGGAGGCGAAGGGACTGACTGCCATAATGTCTCACTTTCGTCTCTGAGGTGGAAGGGAAAGCCGCAGCTGAGAGAAAAGGTGGTGGTGTCCATAGGGAATGGGAGAGAAAGCTACACACAGACACACAGGAGGACTGAGCTCTGAGTCAAGAGGTGAGGAAGGATTTTGTTAATTTATCACAGTCCGAGGTTTAGGTGATCCCTCCCATTGGTGTGTCAGCATCACGATTATAGAAAAGGATGTGAAGATGACTCCATGTTATAGCCTGTCTGAGGGGGTGTAAATACAAGAGGGCAAGTCACCTGAGGGCACTAATTCGAGATGTACTAATTCGAAGACAAAGAGGCAGACTGATGTCTTGGTTATAAAATATCAAACTTTTATTAGGATGTTTCCTAATCTACTCCAAGTCACTCCAGCACAGACAGCTCTAACTTTTATATGGCTTTTTGCTTATCAGAAGAGAAACTTGGAAAGTCCAGAAGCTAAAAAAACTATCAAGAAGGCACCAAGTAAGCATGTTAAGGTGTTTAGATTTTCTACAATCTTGGAAGATTGAGGGTGTCATTCCCATTTCTCTGGAGATTTTCTACAGTCTTGGAGGGGTTGAGGAGATCATTCCCTTGTCACCAAGCTATTTCACTCCTCTAGAGCTAGATGATTCTAAAAGAATGTTGGGTTAACAAAAAATATCCATGCAGGGAAGAAGGAGAAGCAAAACTAGAAAATGTTGAGAAGTGAAACTCTGTATCTTTCTTAAAAACAAGAATTCTGTATCTGATCACCCCCTTCATTTGGGCCTTACATCGGGTTGGCCAAAAAGTTCGTTTGAGTTTTTCTGAACACTGGTAGATGGGTTGGCCAACCCAGTATTTCTAAAAGCATTTCTTGTATCTCATACTCTGCTGACAGATTTAGAGACCTTCCACCCAGAGATTTCAATCTTATTTCCAAAGCACTTCTCTCAGTAACCACAGGGTTTAGTCATGGTTCAAACACATCTTGCTGTGCCCCAGATTCTACAGTGATCTTTGTGACCATATCCAGCTTTGTTGATTCTACCCAAAGGGCATAATCACCAAGAATGCAGAGTGTTCACCAGAAAGCCCAGGGGGCATGGGGATCATAAAAGATCCCAAGAGGAAAAACATTTAGTTTATACAAAACAAAATACTACGCTTAGAGGGACATGATTTTCATTTAAAGAACTAAGGCTGTAGAACTAAAATGTTCTGTGTTACTTTATTCAAAATAAAAAATGCACTTTCTGTATAGTTCTTAACCTTAAAAAAAAAAAAAACAGTTTTGGCTTGAAAATCATCATGCATAAATGAAAATGCAATTTAATGAAATGTCATATTTTATAAATTTAAGTGATGCAACCATATGACTTATCTGTTAAAATTAAGCTGTTGGGTTCTTTCTCATATGAAACAAGCTCTGCTTTATTTCATGTGTTAACCATAACTGTGTAATTTTATTTTTCAAGAAGCATGAGATGGAGAGACGAAGAAGGGAGGACCAAACTCCTTGAGTAATTCGACTGAAGTTGTCATGCACAGGCTGTATCATTCCCACTGTGATTGATGTTTATTTGTAGTTCATGCTTTGTTCTTATATACAAAGGAGTCACTGCTAGTGAATTTAAAAAAAAAAAAAAAAAAAGGAAGAGGACAATCTGCTACCTTTTCTGTCATCAGCATTTCCAAATTATGATTGAGGGCCAAAAGTCTAATTTTCGGCCTTCAGATGTTAATACTTAGGAATTTGCTGTCCAAATGGATGACTCTTGATAGGAAAATGTTTGGCAAACAGATGAGAGACACTGAAGCCTATAGTCTCTGAAATCAAACAACCTGGGTTCAAACAACCAGGCCGTCCCTCCATAGCTCTTGAGCTGGTCAATTTGCTTAGACTTTTTAAGTTTCCATTTCCTTACCTATGTAGTGGGGAAAATTATAGTATATTCCTCTTAAGACTGTTAGAAGGATTTAATGATATAATGCATAAACACACACACACACACATATATATATTCACTGTTCTTAGCATGCTACTGCTGCTGTTGCTAAGTCGCTTCAGTTGTGTCCGACCCTGTGCGACCCCATAGACGGCAGCCCACCAGGTGCCCCCGTCCCTGTGTGTATATGTGTGTATATATATATATATATATATATATATACACACACACACACACACATATGTATGCATTATATCATTAAACCCTACTAAGTTTTTTTCTATTTACCATGTTCTTAGCATAGTGCATGGTAAATAGAAAAAAACTTAGTAGGGTTTAATGATATAATGTATACATATATATATATACACACATATACACACACATATATATACACACTGTTCTTAGTACAGTGCTTGGTAAATAGAAAAAAAAACTTGGTAAATGTTTACTACATTATATTAATAATATGAAATGCTAACTCTAATTTTGCCATTCTGACAAATATTTCCACTAACTGTTTCAAAGCTGTGAGCATGACAAAATTCCAGGTCAATTTCAAAACAAACTTGTCTATCAGAGCCAGGATGCTTACTTACAGCCAACATCCAGAGTTATCCTGCCAGTTGCTCTTCCAGCATCATTGACAGCAACACACGTATAATCACCAGCATCCAAATCTTGAGTTTCTTGAATCTTCAAAAGTCCCAAGAGAGGGTCAATAATGAGGAATGTTGAGGGCTTCAGCTCAAGATCCCCTAAGTAAGAATGACAGGGAGAACAATACACAGTTAAGGGTTTCAATAGTTTGCTACTGATCTGACTGCAAAACTTCTGAAGAAAACTGATGGTAAAGTTTTTTAAATCCAAGTGTCTGGCACAATGCAGACACTTAAACAATGCTTATGCAATGAAAGAAAGAAATGTTTCTTGGTAATGAGCTGATTTAGGCCCATATAATTCCACAGGCTAACCTATAACCAAAAAATCAGGCTCTAAATGAATTATGTGCAAATATTTCCTACTGTATGTGTGCCTAAATGAGAACAAACTCTTTGAAGCTATGTTGGGAGATTAAGAAAGAGTGGAAGCTATCACTGCGGCTGTGAAAACGGAAAAGGAAGATGAAGATCGAAACAAAATTTCCACCATCTTTGCAACAGGATGAATTTCAATTACCCAGGAAATACTTTGGAGACTATGGGTGTTCTTAGTTTGGCTAAATGCCCAGGTTTCTGGTTTGCTTAATGTTCTCAGTCAGACTTTGTCCTGTGAGAGGTTTAAGCTGCCTGAGGGGATTCTAAGAATGGCTAAGGAACCACAGCTGGCTAGAGAGCATAGGAAGGAGCTTGTTGAAAGAAAAAGAATGGATGAAGAACTCTTGGAAATAGCCGGAGAGGACTGTTGTTATATTAATCTCCCAGGATACCTCTACTAAGTCTGTATTATACATCAAAGTTTTTTAAGTCAGAGTTATAGGGTTTGGGGAAGAAGCAGGTAGGGAATAAATGAGTGGAGGATGCAATCAGATAATGAGTTTGACCTCAGTGTGAGGGCAGAATAAGCCAAGAAAGATGACTTAGGTCTGGGTTGCCTATCCCTGTAACACCTCAGATCCTCTGAGAACCATTTCTATTTGAGGGCAGGCAATGCCTCAACAAATCTGTTAGCTGAGTTAGCCTATCCTTGGGCTTCCTTTCCTCCAGGGTTTTTCCTTACCTAAGAATGAAATTAACCAGGATGACAAGTATCATAAAAAAAAAAAAAATACTAGCATTGGAGACCCGGGTTCGATCCCTGGGTTGGGAAGATCTTCTGGAAAAGGGAACAGCAACCTACCCCAGTATTCTTGCCTGGAGAATTCTGGGGACAGAGGAGCCTGACAGGCTACAATCCATGGGATCTCAAAGAGCTGGGCACAACTAAGTGACAAACACTTACTTACTGATGTTTAAGTGACAGCTTAGTGTTGCCATCTCTTTTGCTTCTTTTTTGTAAAGGGCAATGTCAAACCTTTTGTGGGGATCCTAAAAAAATTCCAGGAGGTTTAAAGGCCATTGCTCTTAGGGTTTCACAGCATGCCAGATGTCAAGTCTGAAGAAGCACTCTCCAAATGCCATTTACTGGCTTAGCCATGTATCTTGGGATGAGGACTGCAGAAGTAACTCCCTTAGCTTCTTAAACTAATTTTTATTGGAGTACAACTGATTTACGATGTTGTGTTAGCTTTTGCTGTACAGCAAAGTGAATCAGTTACACATATACACATGACCACTCTTTGTCAAATTCTTTTCCCATATAAGTCACTACAGAGTCTTGAGAAAGGCTCCCTGAGCTATACAGTAGGTTATTAGTTATCTATTTTATTTATATATATATATATATATACTGATAATAGTACATGTATGTCAGTCCTAATCTCCCAATTTATGCCATCCCTCTGTTTCCCCCTTGGTAACCATAAGCTTGTATTCTACATCTGTGTCCCTTAGCTTTTAACAGGCTAAAACCCTAGAGCTAGTAATTCTCTAGAACACTATACAAAGCAACAACCAACAGACTTAGGGTGACAAACAAATTCTCATTTTGTTTTTATAATTTGAGGAGGAGATGAGGTCAAAGAAGCCATAAATTTCAAAACAAAAAAATTACATTAGCAACCGTGAGTGCCAAAAATAAAGTATTTTTCAGCATTCCAACATTTAAAACCTCAATCATCCTTTTAAGCTGGCTACTGCATAACCATGCGAGAATGAGAGAAGCAGCTATAAAGCCTTGTCTATGTGCCTCTGGGAAATTTTCATAAGTAAAAGCAGATGATGTTGACATAAACCTTCCTCCCACTAGGGGAGGATGCAATGTGACCAAGCTGTTCATCAAGCATTAAAATGTTTGGACTAAAACGCATTTAGAGTTTTGCATGTTATGTCTCCCTTAGTTTTTTCTGTATATGTCACAGGACATAACAGGATGAAATAAAGACCTTTTTGCTAGCATTTTTTTTTAAGTAAAAGTATTTAAAAAATAGCAGTAATGAAACAAAATATAAATTGGAAAACAGCAGTTATATCAAGTTTACATACTGATCATATTTTGATAATCTCTCTTGATTTCTACTGAACAATTAGCAATCAAAGTATTGCTATAAAGCCATAAAGAAATACAGAACTTTGAGATGAAGATGATTGGGGGAGTAAATCTTTAATTTTAATACTAGATAAGATTAGAAGAATATTTACATACATTATATTATATAAATTTTGCTGACATTCTAGGATTTAAAACAATCATTATCCACTAAGGAGGATACTTTCTGCTTTAGTTTAAATTAGATTTTGGCATCTATGGACATAAAGACTAATAGATAATTTATCCATGACATAAGATCCTTTAAACTGTTGAAAGTTCTTTATTGGTTCTCAAAAATGTTTGTCTCAAGACGCTTTTTACACTCTTAAAAATTATCAGGGACTTTAATGAGTTTTTGTTTATGTAGATTATATTTATTTGTACTAAGGAACTGGCAACCCACTCCAATATTCTTGCCTAGAGAAACCCGTGGACAGAGGAGCCTGGTGGGCTGCTGTCCATGGGGTCACACAGAGTCGGACACGACTGAAGCGACTTAGCATGCATGCATGCAGTGGAGAAGGAAATGGCAACCCACTCCAGTATTCTTGCCTGGAGAATCCCAGGGACAGAGGAGTATGGTGGGCTGCAGTCTATGGGGTCGCACAGAGTTGGACACAACTGAAGCGACTTAGCAGCAGCAGAAGCAGCATTTTAGAAAAGAAAGTGAAAAGTTTAAAAGCATATGCACTTATTTTCTAGTAACTCAGGACACTGTAACATAAATCTATCTTATAAAAAACAATATTTCCCCGAACTAGAGAAATTTTGTGAGAAAAGTTGCATTGTTTCACATTTTTGCAAATCTCTAGACTGTCTAGCTTCTTAAAAAAAGACTGTTAAGTGTTCTTTTTTGCTTCTGCATTCACTCCACTGGATATCATATGTTACACAGTTCCTAAAACTTCATGAATCACTCATAAGACAATGCATGTGAAAAAGTCAAATAACAATTTAGTATAATCAGGAAAATAATTTTGATCTCATGGACCTGAAAAGAGTTGGTGGGAACCTCCAGGGATTCCCAACTATACTTTAATAAACACCAATCTAAAGAAACCCAATTTCTTTACTATTTTGCCACAAATACTCTTCATACAATATTTTAATAGTATTCTTGATTCTTTCTTTGAACCCACCTTATGTTGCTCGTTTCTAATATCTAAAATTTTGGTGGGCATTTGTATGTGTGAGATTCCTTTTCTCGAATGGTCTGAATGAAATACCACTTATTAAAGAATGGTGGCTGCCAAAGGCTGCGGGGCAGGGGAAATGGGAAGTCATTGTTCAACAGGCTTAAAGTTTCAGTCCCACAAGATGAATGAGTTCTAGAGATTTGCTGTACAACAGTGCATAGAGTTAATAATGCTGTACCGTCTGTTTAAATCAGAACTGCCTGGGGGAAAAAAAAAAAAAAAGGCATGACCAAAAGGTTATTCTTATGGTTAGGGAAAGAACTAATCACCTGTAGTTTCCCCAATGAGGGATTTTCCTAACTTTGCTGGTGTCTCATCCCAGCAGAGGTGGACAAGGAAAGTCCAGCTGCCCCCCACCCCTTTCTTTTTTCAAGCCAGTTTACAAGTAAAATAGTTTGTCTTCTGGCTTTCTCTTTATGATCCAGACTCTGCCTAAGGAATAAACTGCCTGCCTGTGGCTGGGAGAGCCAGTGATCCTGGGGCTCAGGGCAGTTGTGTGTGTTGCTGCTGAACAAAACGCAGGTCCTCCATAATCATCTGTCAGTGCTTAATGCCCACATGCTAACTCTGCTGGTGCATAATTTGAACAGAGAAATGAGATAGGATGTACTTGGCCCATTGAACTCCAATGTCTCTAGTCGAGAAGAGAAACAAATGCATAGTTAATTCTAGAATCTTCCATGTGGTGGCTGCCTGGTTCCCTAACTCCTCATTTAGATCCCAAGGTATCTGTGGGACCAAAACTGACATACAAAGTTATTCAGGAGAGTAGCCCCAATTTGAGAGCATAAAACACTCTTTCTGTGACTCAGCTCTACACAGGCAGAGAAATCAGCAGGTTCTATTAGTTTTTAAAACATTTTTATTTTTAATATAAACTACTGGTGAAAATTAAAAAAGAGAACTACCTCTACAACACATTTTTTCTGGATTTCTTTAAGATGCGAGTTTGAAACTATTATGTATTTCATTTGAAAGTTAAAGATTTAAGCATGTCAAATAAGGGAAGTTCATTTTTGTTGACTGAAATAGAACTGAAACCTAATTAAGAAGCAAATCCACAAATGCTTTCTTATCAGAGAAAACACAAAGACTTAAAAATCATTTAACAAGGAAAACTATGAAAAATGACATTATCTCCTTGTTTCCCTCCCTGTTTCTGATTTATGTTATTGAAAGTATTTGCTTTCTGCATAAAGCTTCATGTTCTTCTTCACCTCATGTTCCCCAAGAGTTTGAACCCGAGGTGAATTCACAATTTTGTGATTATGACATCAACCTGTTGCTATGGGAATGTCTGTGATTTAACAAACAGAATCATAACAATAGTGCTTTGTACTATTTAGCATTTTTCATCTGAAGATTAAAGAGTATTTTGCAAACAGCATCTCAATAATCCTAGCAACCTCCCCTCTCAGGGTGTTTGTAGGGATTTTTCTTTCTCATAGACTGGAAAAACTGAGAGAAACAGGAGCGGGACATTCTGCAGAGATAGCCACTGTCAGCATCTGAGCCTGGACCAGGGCCCAAGGGCATTTTCACCAAGGACAAGCAGCACATTATTATTATTTTATTACAGAATCACAGAGGCAGAACCTTTATGTCACAAATAGGGGCAGATAATTTCTATACTTGACATAAACATCTACCACGCATGATAAAGCTGACCACAAAATACATTTGTCTTTAAATCACAAATGTTATTCAATTGTAAGCTTTAACACGGGTTTTTATTTGACCACTTTATAGAAAAGTATCCTGCAGAATCTAGGAAACTTCCTAATTGTGAGAGCCTAAGCAAAGTGAACTGAAATCAGAGAAGCTATTTTAAACATGAACTGAGTATTCCTGGACAGTTTTCTACAGGAAACAATCCTAAACTAACAAAGAGAATGTTCAGCTGGATTAGCAGAGGAGAAGTTTTCCTGCTTTGATTTTAACGGTTCTATAATCCACACCAGATGTCAAATGCTGAAATTCAGAGTGCAGCATGTTGAACTGCCGTCTCTAGTGAGACCATAAACACATTTTATGGGGCTGCTAAGTCACACACCAAAACAAATTTTTAACAAATTATTTTTATCTAAAAGAGAAAGCAATACTAAGTGAATCAGACATGAACATACTTAAGAAATATACCTTTGAACCATTTAACTTGAGGTGGAGGAACACCAGAGGTTTTACATTCCATAACTGTTGTATCCCCCAGGGCAACCAAGAGCTCACTCTGAACTACAATCAACTTCGGGGCTTCTGAAAACAACAAACAAGCAAACAGTTAAAGCCTAGCACAATGCCACGTGCAACTTGTTTATGTTTACTAAATGAAGCAATTTAAAAAATGATCATTATTTATGTGCTTGTGGCCATCTCAATATTTATAATAAATAGAAATAAACTCTTCTAATGTATATGCACAATGATGTATGTGATAAAAGATCATCTATAAAAACCAAGAATATCAGGCGAAAATAATTCTGCTAAAACAGAGTCTAAAAATTTAGGATATTAATTGATGCACATTTTCTCTGAGATATACATTTTGAAATGTGCACAACTGATGCAGATTTCCATTAATTGATGCACATTTTCTATGTGACTTTAAGGATATTCATGTCTATGTACAGAGACAGTTGTTCTTTAAGGTTAAATTTTTGGGGGGTTCCTCTTTATAGCTCAGATGGTAAAGAATCTGCCTACAATGGGGGAGACCTAGGTTCAATCCCTGGGTTGGGAAGGTCCCCTGGAAAAGAAAATGGCAACCCACTCCAATACTCTTGCCTAGAGAATTCCATGGACAGAAGAGCTTGGGGAGCTACAGCCTCTGGGATTGAAGAAAGTAGGACATGACTGAGCAACTAACGCTTACTTAAGGCTAAACTTTGCACCTATAAGAAGCAGTCTCCCACTTTTGACTCTATTTTCCCCTTTGATGTTAAATACAGACATTATTTAAGTTTCTTTCCTTAGCTCTGTTTGATTCACCCTTTTGCCTAATACTTCAGTTTATGCACCCATTTTTTTAAATGAACTGAACATTTTAGGTCTTTCCAACTTCAACTGAGGTAGTTTTAAACAAAGCCAAGAGTTAACTTCGCAAAGATCATGTTTCTACCTGGCTAGAAAACTTCCGTGATTGCATTTCATAATTTCCTAGTCTGGCTTTCGAAACTCATATTGGTGCATGGCTTTTTCTTGAATTTCACCCCCTTTACACTTCCTGACTTGCCACAAGTATGGAGCTACACTTGTTTCAAAACAGGCCCTATTCTCTCCATCTTCCTACTTTTGCTAAAGTTGTTTCCTCGGCCTGACACCCGTTGTCACAACTCTTTAAATCCCACTCATTATTCCAGACTGAGCTTAAGTCCTGTCTCCTTTGAGAAATGCTTGCAAATTCCCCATCTAGAATTATTAATCTTCCCTCTGCCAGCCTCCCGCGTTAATGCTTATGTGTCTTCCTTATTATATTTCTTTATGTATATCTACTTTCATTATTCACACTCTTGAAAAATAAGGGCCTCATAATGTCCTTTTTTTTTAAATTTTACACTCCAGAATCTCTAGCATAGCATTTTACATACTTTGAGTGATTAATAAGTTAAATAAATGGGTGGAACATTTTGGTTTCTTTGTGAATTAACCAAAATTCATTTCTATAACACATATCCCATTCCCAACTGTCTCGTCTCTCTCCACATGGGTGTTCTGTGATTGATTTTCAGTCATCTCTAAATCTAAGCCCATTTTCCCTTCAAAAACTTACTCACCACTTGCCTTTCTAATGTCTACAAATGAAACCAATCTTCCCAGGCTTTTAGGTTGAGTATTGGTGACACTTTTGTTGACTCCCTCATCTATACATACCCTCTATAATTCTCAGCCTTTATTATGACTCTTTTATACTCCTTCCTCTCCACAAACCTTACTATGAATTATGGTAAATAAAAATGAGAGAAAGAGTGAATTGCTAGTCACTAATTATTTACATTTTACAAACTGAGATTGAGTATGTAATGCCCATGTCCTTTGTCTAAGAAACGTCAAATTAACAGAAATATTCTATTATATATTATTAGAATATATGATTATGTATTATAATAGATTAGATTACATTATACATGTTAGAATATGTGATATTATAGAAAAGTTGTCATGATATTATTTATTATTATAAGAAAAATAAAATATTTATCTTCAATAAATATTTGAGTTTGGAGGGGAAAAACTGAAGATGAAAAGCAAAAATAATATCTAGATAGTGACAGAAGTGTTATAAATATTTAATTATAATATAAATGTTATAAACAATTTCATATATATGCATTTATGTATGAATAAATAAATTCAAACATATATGGACATAAGTGGAAAATGTAAAACAAAAGTTGAGGTAAGCTAAGAAAAATACAGAATTTGTTGATTTGTAAGTAAAATATTACAAAGAACAGATCAACCATGGAAGGACAGAGCTCTATGGACAATCAGAAACACTTCCATAATCTGGAATCTTCCTTGATTTCTGTTGAATAATGAACCTATTCATTTCCTGAACTTTTAACTTAAATTAGTTAAAATATTTGCTTTAATCAGTGTGTGAGACAAATAAAAAATTATACAACTGGATATGACTCATTCCAATATTAATTTTTTTAAAAAGCACTTTTACATTGCTTGATATGATATTCACCCTATTTGAACTGGCTTTTAAACTGGTTATACTTGCCAATGTATCTGAGGGTAGAAGTCTGTTTATCCATTCCAGCTGAATTACTTGCCAGGCAACCATAGATCCCTGCATCTTTGGGAACTGCATTTTTGATAAACAAGTTACCTTCTGAGGTCATCTTATACCTATAGACAAAAAGAAAATGAAATTGAAAATAGTAATAGGATCAGGGAACTATAGCAACTTCCTTCAAATATCTTCAAATACTTTAGAGTTATGCTTTTGGTGCTGGTTGCAAAAATGATTAATAGCATCACTATGTAAGAAGAAACACTGTAATAATAACAATATGTGTGTGTGTGTTAAGTCGCTTCAGTCATGTCCGACTCTTTGAGACCCTGTGGACTGTAGCCTGGCCAGGCTCCTCTCTCCATGGGATTCTCCACGCAAGAATACAGGAGTGGTTGCCATTTCCTTCTCCAGAATAATAACAATAGGTTCCACATATCTAATACTTGCCATGTGCCAAGGCTGATCTAGCAGCTTTACATTTATTCATGTTTTAAATGTTCCTAACAATCCAATGTGGAGAAGGCAATGGCAACCCACTCCAGTACTCTTGCCTGGACAATCCCATGGATGGAGGAGCCCGGAAGGCTGCAGTCCACGGGGTCAGTGAGGGTCGGACAGAACTGAGTGACTTCACTTTCACTTTTCACTTTCAAGCATTGGAGAAGGAAATGGCAACCCACTCCAGTGTTCTTGCCTGGAGAATCCCAGGGACAGGGGAGCCTGGTGGGCTGCCATCTATGGGGTCACACAGAGTCAGACACGACTGAAGTGACTTAGCAGCAGCAGCAACAATAATCCAATGAGTTAGATACTACTATTCTGTCTGTTATACAGATGAGCAAAGAGGTTATACAACTTGCCCCAAGTCAGCGTCAGTAAAGGGAAGAAGCGAAGTTTGCACCCAGGCAATCTTGCTCTGTGTGAACTTCTAAGCTAAACAGTTCCTCAAAATGAAAACCTGAGAGATGCAATGCCTCACATCTCAAGTGAGTCCCTGAAGAGACCGGGAATAGAATTTGGCTCACAGCTAAGATCGTCTCCTCATGACAAACCCAGAGTAATGGGAGCCTGATGGCTGGAAACGTCACTGTTTATGTCCCAAGTGTTCGGTACTTTCTTTGAGCATGAGAGGATTCATTTTCTTTTAAAAGCATCCAGCAGAATAGAATACTACAATGAGAAATGTAGTATGAGAGGCAATGGTGAACATGAGTTATGCAGAAAGTCTGCACACACTTTAATTAGGGCTACTGTTCCATCCTTCGCTTGTGCCTCTCTCTTCTGTCAAATCCCAGGACCAAGCCTTTAGTGGATGGGTTAAATGCCCATCAATTTACCCACAGAAAGTTCATTATCCCCATTTCAATTGTTCATGGGCTTCCCAGGTGGTGTTAGTGGTAAAGAATGTGCCTGCCAATACAGGAGACATAAGAGATGCCAGTTCAATTCCTGAGTCAGGAAGAATCCCTGGAGGAAGGGCATGGCAAACCACTCCAGTATTCCTGGCTAAATAATCCCATGGGTAGAGGATCCTGGCGGGCAACAATCCATAGGGTCACAGAGAGTCAGACACAACTGAAGTGACTTAGCACACAGTTATTCATGGTAAATCAACTGTTACAGTGTTCTATTTACAAAGCAAAGTGAGGAAACACTCAGTTCTAGCTGTTGAATTCAATACTCAAGAACCTCAAACTCTAGACATCCATCATTTATTACTTTACGGACATTTCCTGGCCTATTGAGAAAATCTAGAGCTGCGGATTTGGGTCAAACTTCCCTTAATCCCAGAGATTTAGTCAGATTAGTTCTGACCAGAAATTTCATCAACTCCTCTTACTCAGTAAAAACAAAGAACATGATACAAACCCAGTACCTGTGTGAACCCATGATAAACATATCATTCATGGTCCAGGAGATCTTTGGTTTGGGATAACCTGTTACAGAACACATGATGGAGACCTCTGATCCACCTGTGAAGGACTGATTCTTGGGCATCACAGTGACTTTGGGTGGTTCTGCAGATTAAAAGAAAACACACAGAATGAAATGCCAGTGATGTCAGCAGCTTCCTCTATTAGCAGATTTGCAGACTTATCACCACCACACCTTTACTTTATAAACATTTATTTATTTTGCACTTCCAGGAGTTTGTTTATGAACAATAACAAAAAAGCTGCAGTTACTCAGCAGACATGCTCCCCAAGGCGGGCAAGGAATGCAGACCCTGTTTTCCAGCTTTCGGCAGCCCAAGTTGTATGAGACCAGTGTCTGCTCTCCTCGCTTCTCCAGAGCCCCTCCTCTCCATGAAAGACTGATGCAGGCTGGGGCTGGGACCCCAAAGCTTGACTCTGTACCCCACAGGCCTGGGGAGGACCGCAGAGGGCTCTGGTCATTCGGCCCAAGGTTGTGTAGCTCAGCCAAGCCCTGTTAGCCCACTGGAGCAGCAGGCCTGCTCCTACTCCAAGACTGTGAAGCATGAGGGTGGGCAAGGCCTTGCCTTCAGAGTTTGGCAAGGGCCTGGCACACTCTCCTTTGAGGGCACATCAGGAGTCTGGATCTGATGTCAATGACAGGAAGAGGCCTCCACTTTCCTGCCCCCTGAATGCAAGGAGGAGAGTAGCAGGATTATGACAGTGATATGAGGTCCTGGGGCAGGGATTCCTCCACCCATTCTCTAGCCAGGTGGTCCTCATGGCCTGGTAGCAGGTGTCCATGACCTTGGTGACATCAGCCACAGGGAGGCTGCTGGTAGGGGTGGCGTTCAGCACCTCCAGCTTAATGGTTCCCAAGGCCAAGACTTTCCTCTTGTGGTGCAGGAGAAGGTGGAGCTCAACATGGAGGGAAGGGGCAAACGGACTTAGACCACCAGGGAGAAGCCTCCTTCTTCGAAAGGTAGCAGGTCCCTATTGCCACTCCGAGTGCACATGGTCCAGCACCACACTTTGAGGTTCTCCCTGACCACGCACTAGACCATGTGGGCCATCAGGTCCTGGAGCACTGCCGGACGATGATGGAAGAAATGTTCACGTATTGAGGGATGGCAGTCATTATGGCTTATACACGATCTGGCTTGAACTTTATGCTAGTGAGAACAGCCTGTCGATGGATTATCAAACATGCATTGTACATCTGCTTTAACCATTAAATAATGTGTTGAAAAAATCAAAATGGAGTAACTGCGGTTCAAGCATTCAAAATGGAGACAGGTGGCCGCTGTCGATGTGGTTTCAGACAAGCTCCTGCATCACCAAGAACCTGAATCTTCTGAACTGCATCAGACTCAAGGACACCAACAGCTGTTCTCAAAACATCTACTAGCGGTTCCCAGCTGCAACCTTATGGTCTCAAGGACTCCCTTTGTAACTATGCAACCAACTCGCTCCCCAAACAACCCTTGCTTAATAAGCATCCCTACTTCTTGCCAGTTCCAATCCTAATCCTGACAAACAACTGATGCAATACTGTGGTTTTTGCCTATATAAGCCTCCCTCATTTTGTAGTCAGGCAGAACACAATTCAAGTGTTTCCTGAATCTGTGTCTCCAAGGCCACTGTCCTCAGTTTGACTTGAATAAAACTCTTCTTTTCCTATTATAGACTGTTTACTGATTATCTGCATCAGCAATGAAGATGCCCCAGGCCCATGAGCCCTGTGAAGAGCAGCTCCTGCTTGGCAACACTTGGGAAGGTCCTCCTTGAGACCCACAATGCCCAGGATGCTCTAGTGGTTAGAAACAATGACACAGAAGTGGTCCACCTCCAGCTTCTGGTGGCCCTTTATCTCAAAGTGAATGGGAATATAGACTTGAATATATATACATGAAGGCCTGGATGAACCACCTGACGATACTCACATTCTCTACTACCTGACCATGTTGACCTAGCAGGCAGGCAGGTGAGCATAGCCACAGTGATGATCATGAAGCAGAGCAGGCAGTATAAAGGTGATCCTGGCTTAGAACTTGGCCCATGCAGCTCGGCTGCACAAGCAGCAACAGCAGCAGCAGCGTGCAGTCAGCCACAGCAAGAGCTCCAAGGCCAAGGTGGAACTGGGACCACACACGTGTGCTGGTGCCCTTGAAGCCTCGATGACACTGGCCTTAGGCTTCCCCCCTGGGCTCTGGCTGGGAAGGCGCTCTTAGGGTACTCTCCATCAGGGATCTGGCCCCATCAGTGTAGGAGAGACACGAAAAGCAATGAAAGCATGATAGGTAAATTGCTTTTGAGAGTAAAATGAATCTGATCCAAATGTTTCAGTGTCTCCACTGGTTACCACGGGGACCCTTGCTACTCTGCTCAAACTACCTGACCACTGGCTTCCACCTGTTTGTCTGGAACGTCAATATAAACCTGTTTTCAGGTAAGGTCTCCAGACAGAGCCTTTTGCCTCTTTCTATATAGTGAACACAGGTTGAGAACCAAACTTGTTGTCACAGCAGCCTGCTTTGTTTGAATTGTTCTTTCCCTTTTTAATAAAATTTTTATAAATATTGCTGAGGTTGAGGCCATGTCTTTCATATTATTCCATATTCCAGTATACTCTATAATATTTAACATCCCTTTCACATTGTCCAGTGACTTGTAAATAACAGAGACTTAAAACCATTGAGGGAACACAGGTCATTCCTAAACTCTAACTTGGTTCTGAGAATTGTTATGCCTGCCAACCTCTCAAGATCCAGCTATATTGATCATCTGCCTCATGCCCATGGATTCACAACAGCTCAACTTAACAGAAAATATCCAGTATTCAAAGTGCATATTACATTTTACTTCTGTGGCAGAAAAAAAACCACCTTCAAAAATGAAAAGTTAAATCAGAAATTTATTATCTAAAAGGATACAAGAATTCTCTGGGATAACTGGGATGCTGATAAGGCTGGTCTAATCAATTACACGTTTTACATCTATACTACTTTAGAGTAAGAATTAATCATCAACAAAGGTATCATCAAAGAAATATTTAATGATTGCCTTTCTCTTTAAAGCCCACTTATTTTTTTTTACATTTTATTGAAGTATAATGGACTTAAAATATTAATTCCAGGTGGTGTATAACATGATTATTTTTATAGTTAAGCACCACACAAATTTGTTATATTACTAACTAAATTCCCTTTGCTGTACATTATATCCCTGTGACTTATTTATTTTATAACTGGTAGTTTAAATAATTTACTGTGTATAAACATGCCCCACTCAATAAGATAAAAATAAATTCATTTGCATGATGTCTGAAATAGATGTCATGAGTATTAACAAAAATAAGTTGATTCAATAATATGCTTTTTGCACAATTATTATGTTCCAGGCTCTGTGCTAACTTACAGGCATACACTGATGAGCCAAAAAGGGTGTCAGCTTTCTACTTAACCAGGTTTTTACTACAAATGAATGTGAGAATTCAGTTAATCAGTTAGATCTGGATATATTTGTGGTGTATCTTCATAATAAGTTACTCTGCAAATTGTGGTTTAGCTTCACCAAAAAACACTAGCCTGAGGAATCCCTATACTTGAAAGAGATACAAATGGTGCCACTGGGCAGCTATACCATGGAACAAACCTAATTAGTGCCTAATTGCGAGCAGCTTCTCATCACTCACTCCCCTTTTTTTCCTGTTTATATTGTGTTTCTCAAATAATTTTGTCTTTGAAGTTAATGCTTAAGGGTTTTTCCAGCGAGCGACTTGGTTGATAGCTAATACTATTCTATGGTTTCCTCTTAGTGAACAGAGGGCTGGAGAAACATGTGAGGTCAAGGGCAGACTAGCCATAGCCAGTAAGTCCAAACTGTGATTCCATCTGGAGTCCATCAATTCTCTAATGCGGGAGCACTACACATGTTATGGGAGAGCTGTGGGCAATCTTCAGGGGAAGAAGTGGGAAAAACGAACACTTGTCTCTCTTTGGAATTTTTTGAATACCCACATTTACTCCCACCTTCCCAAAATAAAAGGTTTCTCATATCTACCTCATTTTGACATAGCATTGCTACAAAGATTCAGCAGCTCCTGGGATTTTTGGCTAAACACTATGCCTTCCAGTGGCCTCTGCCAGAACTGGCTTGGCATCAGTCCCAGCAAGAATCCCACTGGTAGGCTCTGTAGTTCAGATATCAAAGTGAAAATAAATGTCAGTTACCCAAACCAGGATGTAGTGAGCTAAGAGGTCATTTCTCCAATAAAGCCTGGATATAGGGTGCTGTTTAGGGTCATGAAGTAAGTCTGTGTGCAACATACAGATGGGATGACATCATCCCACAGAAGGTGAGAAATTTAGCACTGCCCTGGAAAGAATACTTCTGCTGACAATAAGAAAATCAGAAAGAATATGAACAAACATAGGCATTCATAATTGCATTTTGACCAAATAACTGTTGAATAAAAATGATCAGAATGATTCAACTTTTATTTGATCAGGTTAAATAAGGATATACTCTATATCCAGGTTTTATTGGAGAAATGACCTCTTCGCTCTTTACATCTTGGTTTGGGTAACTGACATTTATTTTCACTCTGATATCTAAACTACAGAGCCTACCAGTGGGATTCTTGCTAGGAGAGATTGGCATCGCTCAACATAATTATTTCAACTGTTAGATTTTTTTTTAATTCCTAGGGGAATAAAGCTCATCTTGTTTTAATAAGATAGTTCTCATGAAGTAAGAAGAAGTTCAATTCCATCAAAATCCAGAGTCCACTTTTAGGCTTTGAGGAGAAGTAATCCATTCTTAGTTGGTTTTCAACCTCATTTCAATACCACAGTCACTGCCATTATCATCACCACCACTACCACCAGCCATCAGCACCATCATCCTAAATAACAACTTACTGCTCATGAGCCAAAGTGATGGGAATGTGGCACTGTTAGGTAATAAGGCATTAATTCATTCTTTATATTTTAACCACAACAAAAGAGAAATACGAAAGTTTTCATAATTCTCCACCAATGATTTTAAAACGTTAAATGTAGATTAGGATACTAGGAATGAAAAATACTACTCTAAGACTTAGGTGTTGTTACTGCTCAAATTGGCAAAATGCATCTTATATAAGTAGAGCATGAAAACAGCCACGGCTCCAACTGCAAAGACCAAGGAAGATAAAATCTCAACAAAGTCTTAAAAATCTCCAACATCATCTTCATACACAAGAGGCAAATTTACTGTTATTGGTAATTGGGTCTGATTTGTTGGTAGGAAATTATCAAAGACAACACTTAAGGCCTTTCTCTGCAAGGTGGTTTAATCAGACATTGGTAATGATTTGAATTATTTAAACAATAATTTAACGTATTTTTCACCACTGGTATATTGAAAGTACTTGGGAAAATCTGCTTTCATCCTTTCACAAAACAAATATTTACTGAGTACCTACTATGTTTCTGACACTCGGTGACCTCAAAGATCTCACAGAATATTGTACACAAAAGTGTATTATATACAATTAGGGACTAAATTTCTTTCTAGAAGCCAGTTCATTGAAATAGGAAGGAGGGCAGAAGTTACTGAGTACCTATGTGCCAAGTATGTAACTCCAAAACCCACCATTTGTTTTCCTCAAAAACCCTGTGAAGCACTATTGTCACTTTGCAGGTTAAAAAAAAAAAATAACTAAGACTCAAAATGGTTAAATAATCCATGGTGTCAAAGTCAAAACATGGTGTCTAGTCAAAGCTATGGTCTTTGCAATAGTCATGTATGGATGTGAGAGTTGGACTATAAGAAAGCTAAGCACTGAAGAATTGATGCTTTTGACCTGTGGTGTTGGAGAAGACTCTTGAGAGTCCCTTGGACTGCAAGGAGATCAAACCAATCCATCCTAAAGGAAATCAGTCCTGAATATTCATTTGAAGAACTGATGCTGAAGCTGAAACTCCAATACTTAGGCCAGCTGATGCAAAGAACTGACTCATTGGAAAAGACCCTGATGCTGGGAAAGATTGAAGGCAGGAGGAGAAGGGGACGACAGAGGATGAGATGGTTGGATGGCATCATCAACTCGATGGACTTGAGTTTGAGCAAGCTCTGGAAGTTGGTGATAGACAGGGAAGCAGTTCATGGGGTCTCAAAGAGTCAGACACAACCGAGTGAATGAAACAAACTGAACTGAATCCATGGCATCTGATGTATACTTTAATGGAGATAATAAAGGTATCTTAACTCATAGGGTTATTGTGGAACTAATATGCTGAAAACATGAAAAGTGAAAGTGTTAGTTTCTCAGCCATGTCCAACTCTTGGAAACCCCATGGACTGAATGAAGCCTGCCAGACTCCTCTGTCCATGGAATTCTTCAGGCAAGGATACCGATGTAGGTAGCCATTCTCTTCTCTAGGGGATCTTCCAAACCTAGGAATCGAACCCAGGTCTCCTGCACTGCAGGCAGATTCTTTACAATCTGAGCCACAGGGGAAGTCCATTGAATACATAAAACTTTAAAAATTCCTGACAAATAATAGGCTGTCTGTAATTTTTGCTATTATTTATATTCCATTATATGGCAAAGTATGACAAAGAATGATAGAATAAGTACCACAATATTTAAAATATGTATGTACAAATGTATTATCCAGACATTTACACATGAAACTTGATCACAAATCTTAGGTTTCCCTATAGTATTCAGTCACACATCCCAGTAACAGATAATACTTATCATATGTTACTTGGTTCCTCTGAAATTTGAGATGCTTCTAGATATTCAACATATATTAGAAATTTCAATAAAAATAGACAAATTTAGTTTTGCTGATGAAAAAAGACTAATACCTATGCCACCTGGCACATGTTAAAAAAGAGTTATGATGATGTAATGAGCATATGGTTCTGATAATATCAATTTCAATCTTAGTGAAGTAATTCTGGTCATTAGGGACTTACTTCATCAATCAGCTCGAGAAATATTTCTTTCCTTTTTTATTGCAAAATTCTCTCCAGTGCCATGGTCTAATTAGTGACAGATATCTGCCCTTTCCTGACACCACAGTAGACAAATACTTCTCGTGTTCATACAGACATAGGAGGAGGAAAGGCGGCTTTGTCTGCCCTTTGAATTCCATGTGGCAGGCACGTGATTGTGGAGGAAACGTCAGCTCTACAGTGACTGTGCTCAAATTTCACCAGGATGCCTGTGCTCAGCTTCAAAAATCTTCCTCATAAAGGAGCAGTCAATGGAGTCAACAGAAGATTTCTTCTTTTCCCAGAAAAACAGGGAGAGAGTCTCGTTTTGTTTTTTTGTTTTGTTTTACTTAATCTTTAGGCCACTCTGTGCAGCATGTGGGATCTTCTTTTCTCAACCAGGGATCGAACCCACACCCCTTGCATTGGAAGTGTGGAGTCTTAACCACTGGACCACCAGGGATGTCCCTAGTCTGTTTCAAACAAAATTTAAAACCCATTACATATAAATAAATACCACTCCACTTTTTCTAATTTTTATTCCTAACCCTGACAAATAGAAAGCATTTGGAAATACAGTGGCCACTGTGACACCTTAGAAGTGATCAAATGTTTCAGCCTATCATAAAATTTTGCAAAACTCACATGATAGAATTCTTAAGTTAGGGTGACCTAGAGTAAACAATACCTTAATGATAACATCTCTATAAATTTTTTTACCAGATAACTATCAGATTTTGGTTTTGTAAGCAATCATATGCTGGCATGTGCTGTAACAGGAAAAGAAAGCACCTATATAATGAAATCTAAGATTGTTGATGTGATTCAAATAATCCATTGAAGTTAATATGGAAACATCAAAGATAAGGTTGGTGACCCCAATGTTCCTAAGAGTCTGTTATTATTATTCTGAAGTCCATTCAGCAATTGAGGAGTATACGTCTATTGGGTACAACTGTGTTTTTCTCTCTGTACAAGGCATTATGATTTTTTTTTTAAAAAGGGCAGTAAGATCGCCAGTCTATGTCTGATGCAGGATACAGCATGCTTGGAGCTGGTGCATGGGGATGACCCAGAGAGGTGTTATGGGGAGGGAGGTGGGAGGGGGGTTCATGTTTGGGAACGCATGTAAGAATTAAAGATTTTAAAATTTAAAAAAAATAAAAAATAAAACATTTTAAATCTTAAAAAATAAATAAATAAATAAATAAATAAATAAAAAGGGCAGTAAGTATTTCATAGTGCATATAATATGATTAGGGGAAAACAAAATTTCATGATACATGAAATTTATCATGACTTTAAGTGCAGAATTGTGTAGCAAAAAAATTAAAGTTCTACAGAATACCAGTTAAAAAGAAATTAACAATATTCAAAAAGGAGGGCTTAGCATTTCATTATAGGCAGGACAAAAGTGGACTCCAGGAGATGGTAAGGGACAGGGAAGCCTGGCATGCTGCAGAGCATGGGGTCGCGAAGAGTCAGACACGGCTTGGCGACTGAACAACCACAGGATATAGGTAGGAAGCATGAAAGTCAAACCACTCTGTGAGCTAAGCCACGGAGCTAGAATGAAAACGATGTAACTTGGAGGCAGGCAGGACATGCCCGTGACGCAAGTATGAGAAGTGGAATTGAGGGAAATCACATAGTGGTGGAAAGGAACAGGGCAGGGGCTAGAGCTGAAATGTGTATGTGTGTGTCTGTGTGCACTCAGCTGTGTGTGTGTGTGTACACGTGTGCACAGCTATGTCCAACTCTCTGTGACACCCCCATGGACTGCAGCCCACCAGATGCACTAGGAAACAGGAATTCACTGCAGGTACAATGAACATGGAACGTGACAGAAAACATTCAGTGACCAGAAAAACTCAGTTCCAGGACCTTCCCTGGTGGTTCAGTGGCCAAGACTTCACTTCCCGATGCAGGGGGTGAGGGTTCGATCCCTGGTCGGGGAGCTAAAATCCCATGTCTTGCGGCCAAAACTCCAGAACATAAAAACTACAGAAGCCAATATTGTAACAAATTCAACAGACTTAAAAAATTGAAAAAAAAACAAAACCTCGGTTCTGGAAACTTGAAGACAGGATAAGAGTAGTAGCTATCTTTGAGAAATTCTATACAACACAAAATTAAAATCTCATATATAACCACCAAAAACTATCTGCCTGATACTAATCTGACATGAAATATAGCAGCATCAGTAATATTCTATGGATAAAAGAATTAACCTAATAGATTATCTACTTGTCATCAATAATTAGAGGTGAACCCTCAAAAAGCAAGTTCAAGTATTCAGCTACCCAGATTAAGGAAATGTGAATAAAAGAAAAGGCATATGAATATCTAATTCTTTTAGGGTAAATAGTTTTCATTTATTGAAAGGAAACATTTTTTTTTATTCGCCATACATGGTTTTATGTGAATAAAGTGTGAAGATAAAATACGGAAAGTATTATTAAAAGAAAGCTAGCTTGTGGAAGACTCCGGAGTGTAAATTTTATTCCAAGGTAATCAGGAAACCACAAAAAGTGTTTGAATAGATGGACATTTAAATTAATATTTAGGGGAAATTCACCTGATGGTGCTATGGAGTAGAGTGGGGCAACAAAATCAGAAGAAAGGAAGTCAATAAAAAGAGAATTTGTATGGATTTAGTTTAGGCATGTGCATCACAAGGAGGATAAGGATAACGCCAGCAGAAATAACAAAAAGGTAGTGATATGAGGGGCAGTGAAGAACTGAACTAACCATGCACAGGGTAAGTGAGAGGCATCTTGGCAGAAAAACATCATTAAATCTGGGATAATTCCATTTGAACCTGAAATTTCCCATTAGATCATTCACACAGATCCCTATTAGCATTGCCAATCACCCACTGATTCCATCATCAGACTGTAGAAAATATGCCCTATATAGATGTCCATAAATAAAAAAGGCATGGGAAATTCAATGTTAAAAACTGATGTATTGTGTTTGTGTGGCCTGGGGAAAAAGCGGGTGAGGAGGGGGTGAAGAGAGAGAGAAGAGGGGAGAAACAGAGAAAGAAAGAGAGAGAGAGAGAGAGAGAGAGAGAGAGAGAGAGAGAGAGAGAGAGGAAAGGAGGAAGGGAGGGAGGGAGGCATGACTCCTGAAAATAGATCTCAAGCACCCTACTTCCTGGTCTAGAGTTTTCCTTCCCCCCAAAGCAAATTAGATTAACAGAATCAACCATGAAAGGATTTTACCTCAATAACTTTTCATGTTCAAAAGAAACAGGATTGTAAAGTTTCAGAAGCTTTTATTTCCCTCCTCCAAAAGGATTTATGCCCCCAGTGAACCTAACAGAACAACGGATTATCAATTGTTTACATAGGCATAAAAAATACATTCTTAAAAGAAAAAAAGAGTATTTCAAGGCTGTAATTTGATCTCTGGGATGTAAGATTACCAAACTTCTAAGTTCCTAACGATAACTTTACGTCATGAGGAATTAAGGCTCTGGTGAGAAGAAAGATACTCCAATAACTAGTTTTTAGTATTGTTTCTTTTCTTACTTGAGGTCTCACAAGAAAACCTAAGTAAAGATCCTCATTTTAGAGATAATTAAAACCTACATTCAGTCCAACCATTTAATTGACTAGCATTTCTGAACACATAATAAAACCGTTTTGCAACTATTCCCCAATATATTTTTCTTTGTGAATAATATATTCCCTTAAAATATCGGCATGACTTAACATCAAGCCATGCTACATGAGAAGTTGGAAAATAATTAGTATTTAATTACTGAACTTCATTTCCATGGAGTCCTTCAGCCTGAAATGTATTTTACAGAATCTATGACCCTTCTAAAAATCGGTATTTACTACAGAAAAAACTAGCTTCAAAAGGTTACATAATGACTCTCATTGAGATTGCTGAGAACTGTTAATAGCTGTGTCCTACTCTAAAAGATGCATATCTACCTATACAGCTCATTTATTTAAAACATGTTGATATTGTTTGAAAATGTATTATTACTTCAGTTTCTGAGTAGGAAGATAACTCTAGCTAGATTTAGAGGTAACTAATTTTAAAATGTGAAGTTTGCATAATGAAACTAACACGCTGTCTCTAAGAATGATGTAGATAGATATGCTTGTTACTCAACTTTTCCTCGCTCTCCAATGAGTAGAAACAGCAATGGAATATACTAAGATTTTTAAGTTTTTTCAGGACTACTAGTCAGCTTGCATAAGTCGCCAGGGATTCTTTTCAAAAAGCAAAGGGTGAAAATTTAAAACTAACCAGTCAGCCAAACAAACAAAACAGACCTAGGCAATGAGTCAAGAGTACTGAAATTCCAAAGATATGGAGTCAAATGCAACAGTTTCAAATGAAATCTCATCAGCGGAAATATGAAGGCCTGGCTACAACTTTTCCAAAATGGTAGAATTATTGCTGAATGGCAGTAACTCAAACGAATTATGATAGTGGTTATTCTACATGGCAGTAGCAACAAGTTTCCTAAATTTCTACTCTTCCTCTATCTGCCTTTTTTTCTCCAGAAAAACTAGAGTTGTATCCACTACCTACTGCTGCTGCTGCTGCTAAATCGCTTCAGTCGTGTCCGACTCTGTGCAATCCCATAGATGGCAGCCCACCAGGCTCCCCCGTCCCTGGGATTCTCCAGGCAAGAACACTGGAGTGGCTTGCCATTTCCTTCTCCACTACCTACATGCCTATTTAAATTCAAATTTAAAAATTCTAAAGCTCAATCAAATTTCACAAACAGGCTCCTTAGGTGCACTAGCCATAGTTCAAGTACTCTACTGCCACATATAGCTGGTAGCTATTATGTGGGACAGCACAGATACACAACATTTCCATCATTATAAAACATTTTTGTGGACAGTGTTGGACTAGAGGAAAAATATTAAATCTCAAGAGAAGGTCACTAACTCAATGACTTATCAGTAGGTGGGTACAACAGCAGTAAAACACATTGATTTAGCTTAATTCAATTTAAACAGGTGAAGACTAAATATTGACAGTTATATGCTAGATTTGCAAACTATTCTGCACCCATATCCCAGTGTGGTTATGCAATTCAGTTAATAAGACAAAGGCAGGGACTTCCCTGGTGGTCCAGTAACCACTGAGCCAGGGTTGATCCCTGGTCTGTGAAGATCCTACCTGCCATGAAGCAACTAAGTCCACGCACCACAACTGCTGAAGTCCTTGAGCCGCAACAGGAGAAGCTACCACAATGAGGAGCCCACACGATACAAGGGGAGTAGCCCCCACTCGCCACAACTAGAGAAAGCCTGCACACAGCAACAAAGACTCAGCACAGCCAAAGGAAAAAAATAAAAATTTTTTAAATAGAAAGGCGATAATTTCAGAGATAAGCAATGATAAATTTAAGTCACATTCTCTTTTAATGACAAAATCTTAATGGCATACATACATGCATCAAGACTTCTTTAAAATTTACAACTTTTATTTTTTCAATATAAAATACAGGGATATGTAAACGTACCAAATGTTTGCTGACTTGATACCCATTTTAGATAATTCCTAATGTAAAATTATTACACATTATCCTTATTTCCATTTAATACTATATTTTTTTCTTTCCTTAACAACAACCACAAGAAGTCATGAATTCATGAGCTTTTTTGGATGATTAGCCAAAACAGATTAAGACAATAAATATGATTCATAAGAAAGAAAGAATTTTTAATTTAGTTTTTTCTTAGAAAATCTTCAACTAAATGATAACTTGCATTGCCTGTTGCATGGGTCTTTATAACAATTTCCCCCAATCACAGAATTTCCAAAGTAAAGTGGAAGGCCAAATTTAGACATATCAATATGGTCTCATTTAACTTCAGGGGGTAGAGGCAAATCATGATTACCATTATTACTTTTTGGCATCTAGAAGGATACTATTAAAGCTTTCTAAATACTTACTGTACTTAGAACTCCTAATTCAGAATAAAGTATGGCAAGAATACCTCGACTACAAAAAGTTTATTAAGTACATTCAGACAACAGAATACTATTCAGTGTTAAAAAGAAATGAGCAATCAAGCTATGAAAAGACATGGAGGAATTTTAGTGAAAGGAACCAATCACTAATGGGTACTTACTAAATGATTCCAAATATATGACATTTTGAAAAGGCAAAAGTATAGAGACCGTAAAAAGATGAGTAGTTTCAAGGGGTTGGGGAGGTGGGAGAAACAAATGAACAGGCAGAGCAGAGAGGATATTTAGGCAGTTAAAATACTCTGCGTGGTTACTGTAATGATGAATACATATTACTAGACATTTGCCAAACCCACAGAGTGTACAACACCAAAAGTGATCACTAATGTAAACTATGGACTTTGGATGACTATAGTGTGTTAATGCAGGTTCATCATCTGTAACAAATGTTCCACTCTGGTGGGGAATGTTCTTAATGGGGGAGGTTATGCATGTGCGGGGGCAAGGAGCATCTGGGAAATTTCTGTACCTTCCTTCTAACTTTGCTGTGAAGCTAAAACTGCTCTGAAGAAAAAATACTCTTTTAAAATATGTGGTTACACATTTTACAAAAAAGGGATTATTTTACAAATTATCACGCAACCATCACAGAATCAAAAGCATACAAAAGTGGAGCAACATAGCATTTTTCTTGAAGGGAAAAAATTTAAAATCTGGCAATTCATTTATTTTGCTAGACAAATTCATTTGCTACCTTACTTATCTTATCAGGGAAGCAACTCACAATGGGATTGGAAGAACATTTGGTCTCCAGAGTCCAATTTGAGTCACAACCTCCCATCCTTCCAGCTGTCACTTCCTGACTCCCACATTTCCCTTCACCAAGTTCATCATGGCCTCAACTCCTTTGAACCTTCTTTTTTTATTTCAATCTATCAGACCATGCCTTTAACCCTCTCTTCTTTCTTGATCTGGTCTAAACTCCACAGAGCATCACTACACACTACAACACTTTTTTCAATTACTTTGTGTTTTGCTGAACCAAATCACAAAACCCCAAACCTAAATGACTCTTCTATCTGTATACTGAAAAGATGATTGAAGAAGGCAAGAAAACGAAAAATCACACCATCATGGAAAACAATTACCTATTCAGCCTTGCCTTTACTCTCAGCAAGCTCATATTCCTGTGTCGTCATTCTTCCATGGAATTGTGCATGTAATGTGCTCCATCTAGAAAGGCTTTCATGACTTCTATCTGACAAATATTGACTCATATCCCAGTAGATACTTCAGACACCATCTGCTGAATGAAGCCTTTCTCAAACTCCACTCATTACTGAGACAGTATGCAAAGATCCTGAAGTTCCTACCCACTTGGGTAATAAATATTTTTAAAATTTACTTCTATCCTTTCTTCTACTTTGAACTTACTAAAGGGAAGGATGTCGTTTTCTTCTCATTTTTATTCTTGGCAGGGAGTGGAATGCCTAGCACAAATTTTCGGTGAATACAAGAATGAATGGACAAATGAGATATCTTTTTATAAAGGTATTTTTAGTCAAGGCACTTTGTATGTTTCAGTAATGATTTCATTATTATGGGAAAAAATATACCTGGCATAGCATGATTTAGATGATAGTGCTATGGGAAAATTAATAGCATACACAAGGATCCCATTAATATAACAGTGATCAGCTTTGTAGTCACAATAACCAACTGCCCCTAACATATCACACCCTTCTGCAGATACACCGTAAGTGCTCCCACTTTGTGCATTATTTCTAATTCCATTTTTATTTATAATAGGCAAATACCAAAGCTCCTTCCTCGTGTATAAAAATAGCAAGTCATTATGTTTTTCCCATATTATAAATATCTAAACTTTACAAACAGAATTTTCCCAGTTGAATTCTTAATTTATAAAATAACTCAAACATTAATCAATGTTTCAAGGGAATTAGAAACAGAATTTTCCTTTTAGTTGGATTCTTAATTTATAAAATAATTCAAAGAAACATTAGTCAACGTTTCAAGGGAATCTGAATCAAATAAAATGTTAGTACATGTTCTGACAAAAGGATTTTTCAGACTTGGCAATAGTTGCTTTGCCTAACTAAGCACTCTGCTGCTCATTCAGTCTTCTCCCAGACGTGTGCAATACTACGTGCTCTAGATAACTAATGAGAAGAGACTGCATGGCATGGAGAAGTCCACCGAATGCTCTGTGGTGACCTAAATGGGAAGGAAACCCAAGGAAGAGGAGATACACGTATACGTGTGGATGAACACAGAACATTTTGCTGAACAGCAGAAACGAACACTGTAAGGCAGCTATACGTCTATGAAAAAATTAACATTATGTCAGGCACCAAAGACACAAAACTGAAGAAAACTGGGTCGTGCTCTAATGTAGCTTACAGTCTAATCATCTTACAGGTTCTCTGCGTGCATACTCACAGTTCTCTCTCCGCTAGGCTGTTCCCTACCAGCCACTCTACCAGAGCTTAAGTCAAAAGGGTCACTGAACTGTTTCATTTTTTAAGGTAGATTTCGATTTCCAGCTATTTGTGACTCATGCGCAAGGAATTTACAGACACTCTGTATCTTTACTATTTTAAAAAATTTACTTCAGTACTCAATGTCCTACAGAGACTGAAGAATCCTTTCTCTTTTTAAACCTTCTTCTACCTGCACCTGTTAAGTGCACACACAGGCATTGCTATATATTATGCAGAACAATGGAAAGACCTAGTTCAGATCTAGGCTCTGCCACCTGCTGGCTTTATCACCTAGGGCAAGCCACTAACTCCGCAGAGGCTCTTCGTCTTTATGGGTAAATTACAGATAATACAAATACATACAACATGTAAGAGTTAGATGATATCATGTATGTCACAAATTCTCAAACATTTTTAAATGTCTGTAGTTTCATCTGGATAATTAAGTGGATTGAAGTGCTTGCTGATTCATCTGACATCTTTCTAGCTCACTTAGATCCATCAGGTCTGGCTTAAAAAACATTTTTTTCATGGTCTAGTTTTACTCAAAATTATAATGTCCTTGGTGTAAAACTTCTTTATAATAATTTCTCATATATTTGAAGTATTTGTTAGGTCATCATATCTCTTTTTCTTTTATAATGTAAATAATTCTTTAAACTTCCTTATAATTTCCATTTAAAAACATTTTAACAAAGTTTCTGTCTTCTAAGTTTTAGAGAAACAGGGTTCTTTCTATCTGCAATTAAAGTGATCTGAGATACAGAGAAGGAGAAATATCATATGACATCCCTTATATGTGGAATATAAAAACAAATGATAAAAAGGAACTTATTTTTAAAAGTCATAGAGTTAGAGAATGAACTTACAGTTGCCAGCAGGTAAGGATGGGGAAAGGGATATTTAGGGAATTGAGGATGGACATATACCTACTGCTATATATAAAATCGATAACCAACAAGGACCATATATAGCACATGGAACTCTGTTCAGTATTACATGGCAGTCTGGAAGGGATGGGAGTTTGGGGAAGAATGGATACACGTATCTGTATGGTTGAGTCCCTTTGCTGTTCACCTGAAACTATCACAACATTGTTAATTGGCCATACCTCAGTACAAATTATAAAGTTTTAAAAATAATAAATTTTAAAAAGTGGTGTAAGATCTATGCAAGATATAGATATCTTGCATGAGAGACAAAAACAATGAAATGCGTAATATTACTTTTTTTTTACATTTTAACTGTATGGAATTGAATTATATTATAACAGAAGCTTGCCCCTAACGATGGAGTCAGCAGAATACATTCATCAGGTGAAGTTAATATTAAACTTTTCTCTTCATAAAGTTTACAGTCAGCATAGAAAGAATCAGGAAAGCAAATATTTCTATAGGAAAACTACGTATTCCTTGGATATCACTGCAGGAAATATGTGATGTAAAATACTCCTAGAATATATTCCTTCAAATCTTAAAGCCTGAAACATCCTTCTTATCAGAGCCCTAGTACAGAAATCAGCAAAACCTAGTATTTTAAGAGAGCATCTTACTCATGTGTGGTGATTCACACTGAGACATCAAAGAACGAAGGAACTGAATAAAATTAACTTTTGACAACCAGTGATGATTTGGAAGTTTTAGCAGAATGATTTATGGCACTAGTATTTCAAGGAGACATATATGTGTCTCAGGTCAACCTCCAAAAATAAAAGCTTAACTAGGAAGACTTCAAAGTATTAAAATGTCTAGGAAAACAGATGAACTAATTAAATTCAATTGTTATTATTCAAACATGAATTCAGACTTCTATAAATCAAAATGTATTCCTGTGAAAATCATGCATAGGGGAAATATAAAGAGATTTTCAAGACTCCCTTACTGGGCTATTCATTGTAAGAAAACCTAATTTAATTATAAATTGATACTCTGCATTTCTCCTTTTCCTTTTCCTCATTTTGGTTCAGAAATGATTTAAAATAGATGACTCTGTGATATACTCCTATAAAATTCCAAACCAATAAGCTTTTAAATATGACTTTTTATACTGTCAAAACTTCTAACAACACTTTTTTGAGAAGCATTATTATTTCCTAATTTAATTTATTAATATTCCATATTTTTACATTATCTCCTATTGACTTTCTAAATTTTATCTTAATTATTTTAAATATAAAAGTTATAAAGCACAGTTACAGAATATATAGCAAAGAAAGAAAGAAAATATATTACTCACACATAATTTGATCTCCCTAATATAATTAATGTCAGAATTTTCCAAACTTTTAAAATCCTATTTACACAAAGTTTTAAAACAATTCATCTCTATTAAATACTTCTTAGAAACCAGAATTGAAGAGACACATGTACCCCAATGTTCATCGCAGCACTGTTTATAATAGCCAGGACATGGAAACAACCTAGATGTCCATCAGCAGATGAATGGATAAGAAAGCTGTGGTACATATACACAATGGAGTATTACTCAGCCGTTAAAAAGAATACATTTGAATCAGTTCTGATGAAATGGATGAAACTGGAGCCAATTATACAGAGTGAAGTAAGCCAGAAAGAAAAACACCAATACAGTATACTAACACATATATATGGAATTTAGAAAGATGGCAATGACGACCCTGTATGCAAGACAGCAAAAAAGACACAGATGTGTATAACGGACTTTTGGACTCAGAGGGAGAGGGAGCGGGTGGGATGATTTGGGAGAATGGCATTGTAACATGTATACTATCATGTAAGAATCAAATCACCAGTCTATGTCCGACGCAGGATACAGCATGCTTGGGGCTGGTGCACGGTGATGACCCAGAGAGATGCTATGGGGAGGGAGGTGGGAGGGGGGTTCATGTTTGGGAACACATGTACACCCGTGGTGGATTCATGTCAATGTATGGCAAAACCAATACAGTATTGTAAAGTAAAATAAAGTAAAAATAAAAATTTAAAAAAGAAATAAATTAAATTGAGTAAATTTCAAAAAAGAAAAAAAATAAAATAAATAAATACTTATTTTTCAAGTACAGAAAAGCAAAGTAGAAAAGTCGCTTATAGTCCCATTGACACCAACAATCACATTTATGTATCTATCAATCCAGATTCTTGTTCTCCTAGCATAATTGTGAATGTCTTCTATTTGTTTGTTATTATGCTTGCACAGCTGTAGTTCTGAATCTTGTGATAAACCATGCTTGAGGTAAACAGGGTTTTCGGGAAAATTTCCTGTGTCTAGTTACATTATTATCTCCAGAGTGAGGAATTCGCACAATGAAATAAGCATATCAACCCATTCACATTCTCTCATGCTCATTAGTGAAACTGATTCGACAGCCAGTTTCTGAGATCAGCATTCCCTTTCAAGGCTCTTTTGATAAATTGATAATGAACCTAACAGTCAGTGAGGGAAATTAAAGTGATGGAAAAAGGCCACTGGATCATTTACTTCTGCTGCTGTTGGACTCAAAATCCTATGATGCTGCCAAAACTGAAGTCTTATAAATGTCCGTGGTCTCAGTAAAAATTAAAATTCCCACAGGGAGCATCCGAGTGGCTGACTCTAGGTAACGTGACCTGCAAGGGTTTAGGGAAAGGTAATTATCCGATTTCGTTTTCCACTTTCCTTTTTTAAAGAAAAATTTTTATTGGGATATAGTTGATTTACAATGTTATATTAGTTTCAGGTGTATAACAAAGTAAATCAGTTATACATATATATATTTATCTTTTTTAGATTTTTAGATCATTTCTCATGTAGGTTGCTGCTGCTGCTAAAACACTTCAGTCGTGTCTGACTCTGTGCGACCCCAGAGACGGCAGCCCACTAGGCTCCCCCATCCCTGGGATTCTCCAGGCAAGAACACTGGAGTGGGTTTCCATTTCCTTCTCCAGTGCATGAAAGTGAAAAGTGAAAGTGAATCGCTCAGTCGTATCCGACTCTTAGTGACCCCATGGACTGCAGCCTACCAGGCTTCTTCGTCCATGTGATTTTCCAGGCAAGAGTACTGGAGTGGGGTGCTATTGTCTTTTCCACATGTAGGTTATTACAGAGTATTGAATAAAATTCCCTGTGCTATACAGTAGGTCTTTACAAGTCATCTTTTCTATGTATAGTAGCATGTATATGTCAATTCCAATCTTTCAATTTATCTCTCCCTCTCCCTTATTCCCTGATAGCTATAAATTTGTTTTCCAGCAATTCCACTACTGAATATATACCCTAAGAAAACCATAGTTCAAAAAGATACATATACCCCAATGTTCATTGCTGCACTATGTACAGTAGCCAGGACATGGAAACAAACTAAGTGTCCATCAATAGATGAATGGATAGAGAAGATGTGGTATATATATACAATGGAATATTACTGAGCCATGAAAAAGACTGAAATTGGGTCATTTGTTGAGACACGGATGAACCTAGCGTCTGTCACACAGAGTGAAGTCAGTCGGAAAGAGAAAAACAAATATTGTAAATTAACACATGAATGAGGAATCTAGAAAATGTACAGATGGACCTAGTTTCAGGGCAGGAATAGAGACACAGATGTAGAGAATGAAGGGGCAGACCTGGGGCTGGGGGGAGGGGAAGGGTGAGATGAATGGGAAGGCTAGGGTTTACATACATACACTGCTATGTGCAGAATCGACAGCTGGTGGGAACCTCAGTATCACACAGGGAGCAGGGTTCAGTGCTCGGTGATGAGTGTGGGGTCGCAGAGTCAGACACGACTGAAGCAACTTAGCAGCAGCAGCCGCCAGGCTTCCTATCCACTTTCTGTCCTACTGGTTTCTTAACTAGCTGGTTATTGCTATTGATAGGTTTACGTAGATAGCATGCTGGCTTCCTAAAGGGTAACATTTTGTTTTTGAAACAAACTAAGAAATGAAGAAACAAAGATACATACTCTCTGCTTTCATGTGGACATAAAAGAGATGGACCGCTGATTGAAATTTTCATTCCACTGAATTCATTTACACAAACACAAATCTTGATATGTAATATATGAAATTCCTACCCCAATTTTTGCCACTGTAGATTGAAACTGAATTTTGGTATTCTTCAGTTTTGTCTTTTTTAGGTCTTTATATTTTATTGTTAATGAGAAAAGGCTGCAGTAGCTAGACATATGCTATTTTTAACCAGAAAATTCTTGCTAATTATATTTCATAAAACTACTACCAAAACTTGTAAAGTCTGGATGTTTAACTTTTAAAAGTATTACAGATAGAAGTTTCCAAACAGATCTGTGGAGGCAGGGCAAAATAAATGAGGTTATAAATTAAGCTATTGATTCTCCTGTAAGCAAGAAAAATATTCCTAAACTGTGTATTCAATCCAAGTAGCTGTTATATCTTTTAAGCTTTCTTGAACTATTTTTGATTTATTCTTTTAAAAACATATAACTGCATAAAAGTGGACTTAATTTACAATTTATGTTTCAATGTCAATGGCTGGCAAGCATCTTATATTCTCATGAATTATAATCCTAGGTACAGCACTTTATTTCATCAACTATCCACTGCTTTTCAATAATGTATTCAAGCATAAAATAATCAGAGGGCATAATAATAGCTAGAGTCTTATTTTTAATAAACAGTGCTAGCAAATTCTAGAATATAGTTTTGTTAGATTTTTAAAAACTAATTTTTCATCAAAATTGTTGACTCAAACTCAAGATCAACTTAGGCAGGCCATAAAATAATGCCTTTAAACAGATTTACACCACTAGAGATTATACAGAGGGGCTTCCCTGGTGGTTCAGACAGTAAAGAATCTGCCTGCAATGTGGAAGACCCAGGTTCGATCCCTCGGACAGGAAGATCTCCTGGAGAAGGGCCTGGCAATCCATTCCAGTATTCTTGCCTAGAGAATCCCATGGACACAGCAGCCTTGTGGGCCACAATCCATGGCATTGTAAAGAGTCGGACATGACTGAAGTGACTTAGCATGCATGCAGGCAGAGATTATGCAAGCTAACCAGTAATCATATAGTGACATATGGTTTTGTATTTCTATTTTGTAAACTTAATGACATCTAACCTAAGAACTTTAATTGTTAGGTTACAATAGGTCTATTTACCAGAAAGAAGATAAAAGTTTTAGGGTTTCCTTTAAAAATATGCATTTCTATGTCATAGGTTCATACTTTAGAACAGATTCAAATACAGTTTTGGAAAATGTTGTCCATGAAACCACCTGAGAGGTCAGTTATAAATGCAGATCCAGGCCCTAACCCAGGCCTGTGAAATCAGAATCTCTGGGCATGAAGTAAGAAATCTGCTTTTTAAAAAGTCCCTTGGAAAAGTCTTCATCCATAAATGTTTGAGAAACACTGTTCAAATTGAATGAGCGATACTAAAGGACTAAACAGTTGACTTGGAGAAACAAGGACGGCTCTGATTCTTTTAAAATCCCATTGTAACAGACTTCAGGGAAAGAACCAGGATCATATTTCAGAAGTCCATTACCATGTATCCTATTTGAAATAATCAGTTTGGTAAAATATACTTCCAAAACTCTAGTAACTAAAGTTACTACTTGGATTGACTCAAATATCTAGGCTGTTTACCACATGGAAATGCACTGAACCATTTACAAAAGCAACATTCCCCCAGAGGTTTCAGCAGATCATCTAACTAATGAAAGATGCACAGTCATATAGTCGGATTGCAGTACATATCTCAAATACCAGTGAGAAAACCAGAATCAGATGTCAACCATTTTACTAAGTCTCATGGTAGTTTCACTTTGTTTTTTTGCCATTAATAGCATTCCAAGAGCTAACCTCAAAACTCAGTGGTAACTTTCTTAAACAACAACATTATAACCAAGTGAGGCATGTTATAAAGTTGTTTCTAGTACCATAACCAAGTAGCCAGACCTGATTCTGAGGCAATCAGTCTCCCACATCAAGGATCTGAAATAAAATACTCTCCTAAGGCAGCGACCAAACCTTTCAGCTAACCAGTGTAAAACTGCCAATAGTAAGTTGCTCATTACATTAAGACTCTAGAGACATTTAGAAGCCAAATAGGATTCTACTGAAAGAGATACTTGGGAATAGCTTCTGATCTTCATCTGTTAGTCTGGAATAACATACAGATTTAGTAGCAATTAGAAGGCAATGGCAACCCACTCTAGTACTCTTGCCTGGAAAATCCCATGGGTGGAGGAGCCTGGTTGGCTGCAGTCCAGGGGGTCGCTAAGAGTCGGACACAACTGAGCGACTTCACTTTCACTTTTCACTTTTATGCACTGGAGAAGGAAATGGCAACCCACTCCAGTGTTCTTGCCTGGAGAATCCCAAGGACGAGGGAGCCTGGTAGGCTGCCATCTGTGGGGTCGCACAGGGTCGGACACAACTGAAGTGACTTAGCAGCAGCAGCAGCAGACCACATTGACTTCCCTGCTGGTCCAGGGGTTAAGACTTCACCTTCCATGGCTGGGAGTGTGGGTTCAATCCCTGGTGCTTTTAGCTATTTGAACATCTTAGTCTATACAGACAATTAAGATTGGTTTATCATTAGCTTATTTGTATGTGTGTGTCTGCGTATGTGTCTAAGATAAATAAGGTAAAAACAGCTCTGTTAAAGTTTCAATAAAATTTCACCTTGATAGGAAACATCTTAAAACTTAATTAAAACCATAAAAGTAAATTAAATATGCAAATAATGCACTCAGATTGGGAACTTTGCTTTTTATTTTTTACGAATTAAAAGTTTTTTTTTTCAAGTTCACAAAATAGATAAGAAATTTTAAAACTATTAAATCATCCAGAGACTATTTCTATTCCCTTAAAATAAAGGTCTTCAATTACTACGATTAACTGCGTTTAAGGTCAACTATTTGCCAGAGATGTTTTAGTTTCCAGCTTAGTCCCCTTCAGACCCTCAAGGTCCACAAGCATTCTATTCTTCGACACTGTAATTGTTTTCATAGATACCCTCAGATGGACAATTTAAGGGAATAGAGATGAAAGAAGGAAAACAGAAAGATACCATGACTCAGAAGTCACTGTCGGGACAGTACCTTGCACTGTAAGGAAAACGGCCTCAGACGATGATCCTCCTTCATTGGAAACAACACAGCGATACTCTCCTGCATCGCTGGATTTCACACTCCTGAGCTCCAGGGAAAGGTTAGCCAAGGTCCTCATTCCCGCTGGAGCTGTCAGCCTGACATCTCGGCCATTCCTCTGCCAGGTTAGATTGTAACCCACTGCACTGACGACAAGGCACGTCAAAACTGCTGTTTCTCCAGGAGTGACTGTAACATTATTAGGCACTTGGATGACTGGCGGGGGTTCTGTGGGAAATGAGAAGATTCCAGTTGAAAGATCCAGAAGTCATTTTACTCACTCACAGAGGTGGCCTAAAATTTTCATGAGAATGTATTGAATATCTGGTAGGAAAGACTGGTAGGAAAGATGCAGTACAACAGAACTGATTCTTTAATACAAATGGGGTGATCACGAGGGTTTCCCTTGTGGCTCAGCGGGTAAAGAATCTGCCTGCAATGCGGGAGACCTGGATTCGATCCCTGGGTTGGGAAGATCCCCTGGAGAAGGGCAAGGCTTCCCACTCCAGTGTTCTGGCCTGGAGAATTCCATTATCATCTAGTTGAAAAATGCTTTAAATGCATGTTTACATACCATAGCACACTAAAACTCAAATCTATAAATTACAGCTGTAAGCATCAAAGAGGCATGGCAAAAAGATATGACTACGCTGATTAAGTATTACAGAATCTGTCAAATTTTGAAGAAAGTAGCACTCACGGATTTTTAAACTTAAGACCATTTATTTAGTGTTTTAAAGAAAACAGCACATGAAGGATGGGAGATATGGCAAAGATACAATGGCATCAGCATTAAGGAGATTATCACCTCATTAAGACACAGTGGAACAGTAGAGTAAAATGAATATTCCCTCAGAGAAGCAGCAGAATGTTTAAGAAATTCAAGTTAACAGTAGGGATAGACTTTTAATAAAATTATACACATAGGACCAAATACACAAAAGGCATTGAGTGATGCATGCTCATTTCAGATGTGGTCAAAAGCCATTTACCAATTAAATATTTAACCAGCATTTCTAGAGAAAATCACATACTGCTCTAGTTAGGTTTGAGGATAAACCTAAATGCCCCTGTAAAGCTCACTCTGCCCAAAAGCTTTAAAATAACCTGCCATATCAAGACATTATTTAGCAATAACAACAATAAAAAACTAGCTGGAAAGCCAAGTATCTGTCTCAGCTGAAATGTGAAAGAAGATCAGATATTCAAGATCCAACTCTACTCAAAACTGTATATAAGTACAGATGAATATCTTAAGCCTAAAATAAAACTGGAAGTAATATGCCAAAACCATAGTGGTTATCTCTGAGAGAAGAAAATATGTACATTTTTTCATATTTTCCTTTATATTTATCTTTGTTTTCCAAACATTTTTAGAGGAATATATGCTATTTTAAATTTTAAAAAAAATTTGTAATTTTTACCATTCTGCTATGTCTTTAAAACCTCTTATGAAAAGTTAATGAATCAGTTGGAGAGAGTATATGGGAAAGCGAGAAAGGTCTGACTGAATTCTACTTAGATTTGACAAATAAAATGCAGGATGCTCTGCTAAATTTGAATTTAAGATTAACATTGAATATTACTTTATAATATATAAGATATTTTATATATTATTATATAATAACATACTATTTTTGTATCTCTCATGAAATATTTTGAGACATATTTATACGAAAGTAAGTGGGCATCCTGTATTTTGACCTGCTGAATCTGGTAAACACAGGCTGCCTAATTTTATCCCAATTTACCTGGATGATCCCAGAAAAGGCAATATATTCACAATGTTTCCCTACCTGAAAAATGAGATGATTAAATTGGGTAATCAGAAGACCCTTCTAGCACCAAGGCTCTATGATTGTAACATACAAGATAATATGGACCAAAGACCCAGAAGTGAGCATTTGTGAATACGTGTTAACACTCTACCAACATCTTCCTAAAGACCACAAAATGTGTTGTGTAATTTCCTTTGTTGTTGTTGTTCTTTTTAAACAACCTTCTTCAGTTAGACTAGGGATGTTTAGAAACTGTAAATCCCACATTATCAGCATACTGGGGATGCCAGGTGCTTACCTAGGTCCTTCTCAAGAACCTAGGCACTCATTTCCCTAACTGCTCTGCTTGTTGACTATGACTGAGCTCAGAGCCAAGGGAGCTGACGTGCCTGGTCAGGCTCCCTTTCCACTGCAGCCCACTTCTGGTGACCACTTTATGAAGGAAAAACACACAGCTCTCTTGCCTCAGTTCAAGGTCATCCCAGCGTCAAAGCCTCCCGTAGGATCCGCTGAGGCCTCTGTTGTGATTGCATCACGATGTAATTTCTTCCACTCCTTCACGGGTGCTCTTCCCTAGAAAACTCCCTGATAACTCTCTCGCTTGCGTAATCTGCCTTAGAGTCTATTTCCTCTTCAAATATATATTTAAGTACATCAAACACCAGCAACCTACTAACATCCAGGGGCAGAAGAGCTTTTAAACATGACATCCAATACCAGTGCTGCATAAATATCTGGAGAGGATAAACATTATGCACACTGAAATATTTACATCAATAACTTGGGTGGTGATGGGGGAGATGATGAAGCAGAATGATAGCAGTTTACAGAAGAGTCTAAGATAACAAATTACTGGAAATAGCCTGGTCCCAAGAGGATGAGGGGTAGTCATTCCTAAGTGAAAGAATGTCTGAGGCTAAGATTAGGGACCAGAGATGGAATCTCAAAACTGAGAAAGAATGATAAGTATAGGCCTTGTGACATTAAGTAAGGCTCACTGGACTGAAAGTCAGGAGGCCAGGAATCTACTTCTCACCACCAACCTATGTCATCAGAAATGGGGCACCTGCCTGTTCTGGGTTTCACTTTCTTTAGCTACAAAGTGATGAGGTGGTACAATATTATTTCCATGTCTTACCCTGTTCTAAAAGAGTATTCTATAATTACAATTTAAGATTGCCTGACAAGTATTCTGTAATCAATTTTCAGTTCAGTCGCTTAGTCATGTCTGACTCTTTGTGACCCCATGAATCGCAGCACGCCAGGCCTCCCTGTCCATCACCAACTCCCAGAGTTCACTCAAACTCACGTCTATCGAGTCAGTGATGCCATCCAGCCATCTCATCCACTGTCGTCCCCTTCTCCTCCTGCCCCCAATCCCTCCCAGCATCAGAGTCTTTTCCAATGAGTCAACTCTTCGCATGAGGTGGCCAAAGTACTGGAGTTTCAGCTTCAGCATCAGTCCTTCCAAAGAAATCCCAGGGTTGATCTCCTTCAGAATGGACTGGTTGGATCTCCTTGCAGTCCAAGGGACTCTCAAGAGTCTTCTCCAACACCACAGTTCAAAAGCATCAATTCTTTGGCACTCAGCCTTCTTCACAGTCCAACTCTCACATCCATACATGACCACTGGAAAAACCATAGCCTTGACTAGACAGACCTTAGTTGGCAAAGTAATGTCTCTGCTTTTGAATATACTATCTAGGTTGGTCATGACTTTTCTTCCAAGGAGTAAGCGTCTTTTAATTTCATGGCTGCAGTCACCATCTGCAGTGATTTTGGAGCCCCCAAAAATAAAGTCTGACGCTGTTTCCACTGTTTCCCCATCTATTTCCCATGAAGTGATGGGACCAGATGCCATGATCTTTATTTTCTGAATGTTGAGGTTTAAGCCAACTTTTTCACTCTCCTCTTTCACTTTCATCAAGAGGCTTTTTAGTTCCTCTTCACTTTCTGCCATAAGGGTGGTATCATCTGCATATCTGAGGTTATTGATGTTTCTCCTGGCAATCTTGATTCCAGCTTGTGCTTCTTCCAGCTTAGCAATTTTACTTAACGCCAAAATTTCGGTAGTGTGTGTGTGTGTGTGTGTGTGTGTGTGTGTGTGTGTGTGTGTGTGTGTGTGTGTGTGTGTGTGTGTGTGTGTGTGTGTGTGTGTGTGTGTGTGTGTGTGTGTGTGTGTGTGTGTGTGTGTGTGTGTTGTGGGAGGGGCATTATGCTAATAAACCAATTCAGTAGAGAAAACTAATATGACTGTACTAGTACTAAAGTACCAAGTGCCATGTGTAAAGGGTTTTTGCTGCTTCTGCAGTTCTGTTCATTCGTTTCTATATGTTTACGTGCAATAAAAGAGAAGTATAATTCTTTTTACACCCATTTTCCATTTAAAATGATCAATATCAATATTTCCAATGAACCAAAAATCCTAAAAATTGTTGGCTAGAAGAAAATGCTCAAAATATTCAAGTAACATATTGGTAGAACTTAAGTTTTCCTTGAAACATTTCTCAGGTGCTATGTGACTTTATAAAATAATGTCCACAGTGATACCAGTAAAACATCACCATCCCATCATGCTGTGCTTCCCAGCACTCCTGTCTAAATATAACATCTAATTATCCTATGAATAAACAGCTGATTCTCTTGTGCTAGTCAGTAGCGACAGTAGGATGGCTGAGCCAGGGCCTGGGTGGAAGTTTAAGGCTGGTAGGTTAAAAGAAAAAAAAAGTTCAGAAAGAAATGTCCACTCTTTCAAGTCCAAAGGGGTACTTCCTTGCTACTTCTATTTTTACAGTCATTGCCATATCACACTTCTGCCTCCTCTTTGATGATTAAGCAAAGGGGACACAATTCCTGAAAATTGGCTTTGGCATAGTACAACTTCCCAGTGATACCACAGCTTCGCTGGCACAGATTTAACACTACAAGGGCATGGGTAGAGTGTATATTCAGCAGTTACTGATACCATAGGGCCACATTCTTAGAAGTCAGTTCACAAGTCCTTTCTGGCACTTCCCAGTTATTTCTGCGAGACGCCTGAGTCCACTCACTGAAATCTCTTTTCTCTGTTGCCCTTCTCTTAATTAATATTGCTGGGAAAAAACTCAAGTGCTCAAGTGTTTGTTTTCCCAGAAGCTAAGGAATGTTGACATGATTCCAGTGCTTTTCGTAATTACTGGAGATGAAAAAATGAATAGTTTATGATGTATGTCAACTTGCTAAATTGTTTCAGAAGACACACTTTATTTTCCTAAGAATAAGAGAATACAAATAATTTACTGCAAGAAGAACAGGCTTGCATGCCTCAGTTTAAAAGTTCAGCTTGAACTTATTGATAATAAACGTACACTCTGGGCTTCGAAACAGTCCTACAGTTATAAAGCTTCTTTTGTCTTACGTTTTTCCAAGAAAATGCACCTCTGACATTTCAGATGCACAAACTGACAGTTCAGACATTGTTATAAAAAAGCTCCACAGGCACGTTTAGGTTGGAATAGGGTTACTATTAAACATACATTAACCCTAGGCTATGAGGCAGGCAGAAAATGACTGAGTCAAAACAAAATTTCTAATAAATTCTAGATATATGTTGAGTAGGTAGCTTAATCTTGATCACTGATAATATATGGTAGTTGTTCTGATTTCTAAAGAATTCTGGAGATAGAAGGAAAAAATGATAATATAATGAGAGCCTTGTCTATTTATAGGAAACTTACTATTTAAATGTGAATTAATTAGCATGACTCCTGTCCCTCTCAATACAAATACTGTAATCACTGAGGTCCTGTGTTTTTGAATGTGACACTTAGTGTCTTCAACTCAGATGTCCAAATCCATCCACAAAAGCACTTTGCATATTATAAACATGGGAAGAGAAAGGGAAAGTTGAACCTCGCTATTCTAACGATGGATCTCTCCCTTGTTTTCTCCAAGGAGAATGCCATATGAGGATTTCAAAATATTAAACCCCTACAATAATAACAACAACAATAATTTTAAAAACATGTCTATTAGTTGTTTCTATGTGCCTGATTCTATCCTGTGCTTAACATATACTCTCTCACTTAATCCTCATAATTTCTACATGAAAAAAGAGACTATTACTGCTATTTTCAGCATTTTAGAGTGGGAAAACCAAGGCACTGAGTCCTTAGGTAACTGGTCCAAGGCAGGTCACACAAGTTAATACAGAGCGAAGCCTGGTTAACAAACATCCCATTTCCATACCTGCATTGATACTGAGGCAACTGCCAAGGAATTAGTGATAATTACCCGACACGTCGAAGAACGTCTGTGCTCGCCCAGTCCCTGCACTACTGACAGCGATGCACTCGTAGGGGCCTTCGTCAGACAGAGCGACCTCTTCAATATCCCATGTCACGCGGGCAGATTCTCTGCGGCAAGAACATAGAGCCGTGCTTAGTTACTACAGACACAAGACCAGGCTGAGCAGTGATTCCACTACTTGTTTTAGTCATTCAAATGAACAAAGAGAACAGTTCAAAGAAAGTAAATTGATTAAACTGCAGATTTCTCTGTAGCTTAAAACTATACACCTCTTATATTTTAAATAGAAAGTGAAGCTTCTCTAATCTGAGCAAAAAAACAAAGACAGTAACTTTGGTTTTGTTTTTTTCTATTGATCTTTCTAGGTTCTAACAAGAGAAATCACTTCCAAATGTGAGAATAACTTTAAAGAGGCTGTGGATAGAAGAATGAACCTTTTTTACTGAGAAAATATCATGGAGATATCTTTAATTTTTCTCAAAAGTCATTACAAAAAACTGCCGATAATTTCACCACTTTTGATTTTCACTTTTTTCACATCCATATGTCTACTTTCTTTTGACTATTATTTTTTGATCAGGCCTCTCCTTTTGCTGTTTAGAAATACAGTCTGTACCTGTCAAGTTATGGAGACTATAAATTTCTTTAGGAAAATATTCTCTGACTAGGTCAAAATAACTAAAAAAATAAGATTTTCAAAAATTGGCAGAAAAACACTCCTTAAATCTTCTCTCCTTCTCCTCTCTTTTCAAGTTTTTGGTCATTTTCAGTGGGATTTAGCCAAAGCAACTGAACCAGGTAATTAACAAATTAACAAATTTCTACCTTTCTATGAAGGTAGAAAACAGAATTTTTTAGTTCTCAAAAAGATAAATTCTCTTTAACTTTTTTATGTATAAGCTCCACATAAGACTATATACCATATCTGGTTCAATACATGTATACAATGAGTAAAAAACAAAATGATCACTTTTATAATCCAAGTTGTCATTTAAGTAAAACAAATCTTTTCCCTATATTATATATTCACTCGTTTAATAAAAATATATACTCTGCTCTCTAGCAGGGCTTCCCTGGAGCTCAGATGGCAAAGGATCTGCCTGCAACGTGGGAGACCCAGGTTCAATCCCTGGGTTGGGAAGATCTCCTGGAGAAGGACCTGGCAACCCATTCCAGTATTCTTGCCTGGAGAATCCCATGGACGAGAAGCCTGGTGAGCTACAGTAAAGTGGGTTTTGTAACATGGGGTTACGAAGAGTCAGAGACGACCGAAGCAACTTAGCACATTTCAGTTTGTTACTCATCTTCTGGCAGTGTCTTAGTAACAGCCATTTAATTCTTATTTAAAAGATTCTGATAACCTATAAAATAAGCATTATATTGGTCTAAAATATGATTGTCATACTTTCATATTTTTTCTTATTTATAACATTTTTTAAACATTAAAGATGTGGATAAAATGACCCAGTGCAGAGTCAAGATACCTTTCATTGAAGCTGAAAATGTACAAGATATACTCCTCACAGTAATAACTCCAGAGCCCTCCCAATTCAAATGAATGGGACTCACTATAAAGAATTCATTGAGCTCTTAACGTACATTTACCACTAACCTATATTTAAAAGAAAGTCAAAACACAGGTTCCTGCCATCAGGAAAGTGAGAAAGTAAGCAAGGTGACCATTCCATATATTTTAGTAACTGGGAATATGTCCCTCAGTTAATACTGTTTCCTTTCACATGTGTCTCTGCATTAGGTGTCAGTGGTCCTTACTGCCCCACTGAGAAGAAAATGGAGTATGACTTACTCTTTGCTGCACTGATCACCTAAGATGCATCTTGAATGCTTTAGAGCAGTATGCTAAGCCCAAGTTTACAAATGCCATTATCTAGAAGGTACTGGTAAGTCCCAGGAAGGTAGAAGTTTGAATTATACACATTTTTTTGTCCCTTCTGCAGTGCTTACTTCAGAGCTAAGTATATGTTAGGATTCATCAAAAACTTAAGACACATGGAAATTTTAGAATAGAAAGCAGCAATTCTTCTAGTCTTAGGGTCCTTTCTTTAAAAACAAGAAAGTAAGGTGGGAGGGGGGGTTCAGAATGGGGAACACGTGTACACCCGTGGCGGATTCACGTTGATGTATGGCAAACCAATACAATATTGTAAAGTAATTAGCCTCCAATTAAAATAAATAAATTTAAATTAAAAAAATTTAAAAAAACACAAGAAAGTAGGGAGAAGGACAAGTAATTTATTCAAAGGCATGTAACCAGTGTATGGGCTGCTTAAGAGAATATTCTTTAGTATTATATTTATTCCTATCTCATTTATGAAATCATTACATGAAAACAATTCTCCTTTTCATGTAGCCTTATCACTAGGCATTATCCTCTGTCCATGGAATTCTCCAGGCAAGAATACTAGAGTGGGGGGCCATTCCCTTCTCCAGGGGATCTTCCCAACCCAGGGATCGAACCCAGGTCTCCTGCATTGCAGGCAGATTCTTTACCATAAAAGCCACCAGGAAAGTTCACTAAGACTGTATGGCCACAATAAAAAGTTTTGAAGGAATGGCCTTTGGAACAGGGGAAGGAACACGTCAGTTTGAAATGAGTCTTGTTGCTAATGGAAATGAATCCTCTCCCACGTCCCCTAGAAATCATCGTGACTCACATAACAAAAGAGCCAGTCATGCATCTGGAGTTGTTAGGAAATCCAGGGCAGAGAAGCGCGAGTGAACAGGGATTAGAGTATCAGATCCATCATCACCCATGCCCAATTTTGTCTCTAGACTCTTACATCTAAAGAACTTAACAAATGTCAGCAAGGCATGTCACATCTCTGGGCCACAGAGTTGGAAAAATGCAAGAAAGAATCCTTGTGGTTTACCTCAGAGGAATTGGGTGAATTAATAAATTAATGTTTATAAAGAATCTCAACTATCTTTCAGAAATGTTACTATTTAAATCCAAAGCAGAATTGTTTGATTTCATCAGTTAGGTATGTGACTTTGTCATCTGATGTCTTAGTCCACTAATGTTGCTGGTTATTAACTATGCAGCTAAGGAAATCATCAAGACGTATGTTAAGAAAGTAGCAGGAAATAAGAAGTCCAATCTTTACCTAATGGAAAATTCAAGTTATGATAAACATGCTTGCCACAGCTTTTGCTTTAAATGACCCCATGAGGAGATTGTATAAGCTAAGATTTGTCAAATCTTAACATATTACAGAAGCTATTTATGTGAATATTGAGTTACCAGTGTGAAAGTTTTATAAAATAATACTTAGAGTTTTTCTCCTTGAATGTAGTTTGTTTTATAGTAAATTAACAACAACAAAAGAGTTTTCCAGAAATCATCCTCTAGTTTTCAAGGTCTACTTAATGTTTATCATTAGATGACTTAAATTTGTCCAGAAAATTCACTGGTCTTCTCAAGGAAAGTTGGTGTCCTCTAGCCCACTCCCATTGATTTTTGGCGGCAGTGTGTGTGTGTGCTAAGTCGATTTAGCAGTGTCTGACTCTTTGTGACCCTCCAGGCTACTCTGTCTATGGGATTCTCCAGGCAAGAATGCTGGAATGGGTTGCCATGTGCCCTTCTCCGGGGGATCTTACCCACCCAAAGATGGAACGCCAGTTTCATGTCTCCTGACAGCATCCCAGCAGACATTTCACCCTTTCCTCCTGGCTCCCTGGGCTCCAGCTACTCTGGCTCCCTGCCTGTCTTTCTTCCCCACATGCCTGGCGGACTCTGGCTTTAGTGTACTTGCACTGATTGTTGCTGGTATGTGAACACTCCTCCCTGGATATCTGCAGGACCATCTCGTTCACCACGTTCAGGTCCTTACTCAAATGTCTCTACTATGAATTTTTAAATTGCAACTTGGCCAAAATCATATGCCCTTCACCAACCAGTAATTATGTGCCTGAAATAACCTGCTCTACTTTTTATTGTAACATATCAGATTCACTTATCATAACACTTTAAACCAGATTCAGAGACATATTTACCCTCAAGTCACTGAAGTTTAAACTTCAGGGTCTTTTCATTTGCAAGGTCTCTTGCAAGGTTCAGTACCTAACTTTGTATTCATAATTTTGTATTTTTGTCTTATCAAGGGACCTTCAAACTATAAAATTCAGATCCTATAAAATCTGCAATCAACTCTTAAATGTATTCAGCATTTATTATATTACTATAAACACTTATCATCTATTTCTGTCTTCCTTCTTTACAATATAAGCTCCACAAAGGTACAGAATCGTGTCTGTTTCGCTCAGTGTTATACCCCAAGACTATGAAGCAAATAAGAATCTATAATGAATATGCAGACTAACGTAAATATCTATCTGTATTTCTGATGTTTCATGCTATAAAATATTACTAACAGAAGCATTTACACACTTTAAATACTGGTCGACTCCAAGCGTAACTCCATTTCTGACAAAACTCAAGGTAAAAGGCAAAAGACTGTCAATAGCGCAGGGAATCTGGCCCGGCTGCAGGTAGTAGCCCGGGGTTTTCTCAGGCATTGTAACTTTCGGAGCATCTGGGGAAGAAAGAAGACGGGCAAGAAGGTCACAGTGATATTTGGTACTTCCTGTTAATCCACCCAAAACTTTATGCTTAAACTATTCCAGTAAATTCTCTGCATTTCAGTTAATCTAAACCACTAAAAATCACTTTAATGATCCTTCTTTGTTCCAAGTTTATTAATTTCTGGATTATCTCCAGAAAGTACTCATTGACTTTATGACTCCACTGATTTTAAGGCCTAATATTTTTTTTTTTTTACCAGCAAGACAGAAAACAAAATTACCAAATAAGTTACAAAGCATCATCAATTGTAGAAGAGAGTTTAATTCTGAAAATGTAAAGGTATGTAAGAACCCACACAGCTTAGAATTGAATTCATAGTATAACTATTTCCAGAAAAAGAATGAAAAAATTGATTTCTTAAGAATCCAATAGTTTTTTTAAGCATTCAGTTCAGGGGCTAAAGCAACTAACTCTGTATATGGTCTCTGAGGAAATACTGAGATTGGTTCTACTATGATCTTTTCTCAACATTAAACAATGGAGTTGTTCCTGAATATAAATATAAACCTTCTATATTAATGATAAATTGTTACTGCTCCAACCAGTAGGGCAACATTAGAATCAATCTTTCTATATCTGTTCAATATATATGGTTGGATGGCATCACCAACTTGATGGACAAGAGTTTGAGCAAGCTCCGGGACTTGGTGATGGACAGGGAAGCCTGGCGTGCTGCAGTCCATGGGGTCACGAAGAACTGGACACAACTGAGTGACTGAACTGACTGATATCTGTGTCAGTCCATGGTTCAAGCTACACACAGGTTTAAAGTTTTGGTCAAATTCAGTCATCAGCATTTGGAAATAATAGCAAATATATAAGTAACTAGCCTACTAACTAACTAACCAACCAACTAACCAAATAAAGGCAAACTCATCATGTTATTTACAATGAACTATTGATTATTATATAGAAGGTTTCTGATAATCATATATAAACTTTAGCCAAATTAGACAGCTTAATCAAACATTAAACACAAGTCCCAGGCTTTTTATGGGGAGTAAGAGCATCACTTCATGGCAAATAGATGGGGAAACAGTGGAAACAGTGAGAAAGTTTATTTTCTTGGGCTCCAAAATCACTGCAGATGGTGACTGCAGTCATGAAATCAAAAGACGCTTGGTCCCTGGAAGAAAAGCTATGACAAACCTAGACAGCAAATTAAAAAGCAGAGACATTACTTTGCCAACAAAGGTCCGTCTAGTCAAAGCTATGGCTTTTCCAGTAGTCATGTATGGATGTGGGAGTTGGACTATAAAGAAAGCTGAGTGCCGAAGAACTGATGCTTTGAACTGTGGTGTCAGAGAAGACTCCTCAGAGTCCCCTGGACTGCAAGGAGTTCAAACCGGTCAATCCTAAAGGAAATCAGTCCTGAATATTCACTGGAAAGACTGATGCTGAAGCTGAAGCTCCAATACTTTGGCCACCTGATGCAAAGAACTGACTCATTTGAAAAGACCCTGATGCTGGGAAAGATTGAAGGCGGGAGAGAAGGGGATGACAGAGGATGAGGTGGTTGGATGGCATCACCAACTCGATGGATATGAGTCTGAGTAAACTCCGGGAGTTGGTGATGGACAGGGAAGCCTGGCGTGCTGCAGTTCATGGGGTCTCAAAGAGTTGGACACGATTGATCGACTGAACTGAACTGAAGAACATCAGAATTTCCCATTTCAAGTTCTTACACTGATTGAAGTAAGATTCTAAGATCTACAGATTTTGAATCTACTAAGATTCTCAGATCTACAAATCCGTGAGATTTAACATGAAATTTTGAATTTTTTTTTATGGTTAAGAAAAGTTGTTACCTATGTGTAAATGATTTTCCACACAGTGACTCAGTAATAATGTGAGGATATTATTTTTTACTTTAGAGTCCATTTTTTACTTATAAGACCACATAAACCCCTTAAACTATCAATACTCCAGTGATGAATAAAGTGACATCTTACCTGGGACAATACTAGAGAAGGAAACACTTGACACTCTCTGGAAGAGAAAATCATCCTTATCATAGCCTGTTACTTTGAGAAAGAAAGCTTCATTTGGTGGTATAAAATCAGAAATATTCCATATGCCATAAGGTTTTCTATCAGGATAATATTTAACAGGAATAATCTTAAGAGAACTGCCTGAGATACTCAGAAGTTCAAGACGATCTACTCTAGCTGGGATGGAAATTCCAGAAGTATTCAGCAGCACATAGGTAGGTATTCCTACAAGAGAAAGAATTTATCATTTATAAGTAATATGCACCCTAGGTTATCTATCAAGTAAGTTTCATATTATAACAGCAGGTAACCAGGATCATATATATGAGGACTACAGGCTGTGCCAAAAACTGTGTCTCAGTTGTGGAATCTTTTCTACACAAATAAAAAAAGTTTATGACCAGAGAAATACAGGAAACCATAGATAATGACTTTTAAGTTATCTAATCATGTTTATATGTAGAAAATTAGAATTATGAATATTGTATATTTGTATTATATGAATATTTTTAAAGATTCATTATTTTGTATCCTCCCAGTAACTGAAGCAATAAAAATAAAAGAACAATCAGAAAAAAAGAAATTCAAAGTCACAGTAGGACTAAGCCTTCTTTTCAGCTACAGAACAATAAATCTTCTTGCATGAATACAAATAAGATGAAAAAGCACCTTTCAAATCAATAATAATTTCATCTTGGAACATATAATGCTATGTGATATCTTCAGCATTTTAACTATACACCACACACTCTATATTTTCACCTTGACAACAGGCAAGTAAGATGCTAGTAAGAAAAAGGCCCAAGATCTAGGTCAGCAGTTTTCAAAGTTTAGTAAGTATAGGAATCAATGAGGTGCTTGTTAAAGTGTACATTCCTGGGACCTGGAGAAGGAAATGGCAACCCACTCCAGTATTCTTGCCTGGGAAATCTTATGGATAGAGAAGACTGACAGGCTACCATTCATGGAGTTGCAAAAGAGTTGGATGTGCCTTAGTGACTAAACAACAAAACTGGGACCTACTGTCTAAATTTTCATTCAGGACATCTGAGGCAGGCCCCAGGAACCGTAACTTTTGATAAGCTCCCCAAGTGAGTTCAGTATCACTGGTCTTTGGACCATACTTCAAGAAACAATGACTATGACAGGAGTGTAATCGTATTTCAAATAAAGATGCCATGTTTCCCAGTTTTACTGAAGAACTACAAAATCACAAAACCACATTCTGAGAAGTACTTTGCACTTCAATATCTACTGTGCCAATTGAGCTAATACACAAATACAAACCTTGCACCGGTCTGCTGACTGTTTTTTTGAAGTCCAGGGTGGGCTTTCGGGAAAAACCAGCTCGAAAGTCAATAGTACTGAGGCCAGTAATGCGAACAGAGTGCCGTCCAGTGCTAGATGTCTGAAAAATGTTTAATGACAAATTCCATCAGCAGTTAATCCAGGGTGCTGGTCACACTAAACACTGAAAAGCCAAAGAAACTGCACAGCATTCTGTTAGACGTGATGTCCGCTCATTGTGGCCTTTATCTGGGTGTTTTGAACTTAACCGTGATTCCATAACTTCAATGCAAGTTTTGTAATACATATCCAGGGGGCCTGAAGCCTATACAATTGAGTATTATATTGCACGCTCAGTGGTAAAAGATAGAGGGGCAATAGTCATAGTGAATGGATTGATTCACAAGGTGGATGTTCAAGAATCAAGACACTAAATAGAATGGAGGAAATATTTGCAAATCACATATCTAATAAACAATCATTATCCAGAATTATCCAGAATATATAAAGAGCTTTTACAACTCAACAATTTAAAAAGCAATAACAGCAGCAATTAAAATGAGGCAAAGTATTTGAATAAACATTTTTCCAAAGAAGATATAAAATGGCCAATAAGCACATGAAAAGATGGCTTGATATCATTATCCATTAAGGAACTGCAGATCAAAACCACAGTAAAATCCCACTTTAAACTATTAGGATGGCTGCAGTCTTTAAAAAAAATAAAAGGCAGGCAAGTGAGGAGGGATAAATTGGGAGATTGGGATTGACATATACACACTACTATATATAGATTATTAGTAAGGACTTACTGTATAACACAGAAAACTCTACTCAACACTCTGTAACAGCCTATAAAAGAATCTAAGAGGGAAAATGTTTATGTATAACTAATTTGCTTTGCTGTATACCTGAAACCAACACCACTGTAAATCAATTATAACCCAATAAAATCTTTTTAAAGAAGACAAAAATATGTGGGAAGAGTGTGAAGAAATTGTAAACCACACGCATTGCTGGTGAAAATATAAAATGGTACAGCTGATTTGAAAAATATCTTTGCAGTTCCTCAAAAATTAAACAGCATTACCACAAAAAAAAGGAAAAGAAATGAATATTCATGAAATAAATGAATGACTAAACCTTCTCCCCTAAACATCATCCAGGTTCTATTACGGAAAATATTTCCTTTCTCTTTGCTTGGGGAAGATACAGCCAGGACAAACACAAGAGTCAATTATCAACTAGCTTTTAGCTGACCAGCATCTTCAGCTTAGCAGTGCCCAGTCAAGGCACTCAGTTAGCGAGATACAAGTATGAGTGAAAAAATAGGGTCCTCACCCTCTGAGAGCTTATGGCCAGTGAGGAAGTCAGATGGAGGAAGAGAAATCTCCAATGCAATACAGTAAATGCAGTGATAGAATTACAGAAAAGGTAGAGAGAAAAGAAATGTGTATATTAAAGGAGCACAGACTAGGTTGTAGTTCAGTTAAAGCCTCCTAAAGGAGATGAACAAGATACTGAATAGCTGAGAGCCGAAGTCACCTCTATATGCATAAATAATAAATAATTTGGATTAGGACCACAGGATAAAACACTAACATTTATTGGGCACTTTCTTTGTGTCCAGACTTTTTGCATACATTGGCTTATTTGTTTTTCGTGACAACTGTGTAAGGTAGATACCATCATTAGCCCCATGGCACAGATAAACAGACTGAGGCACCAAAGTATTAAATACCTTGCCCAAGTTCACAAGGTTTCCCAACTTTCCTAACATTGCAGAAGTTGGGTTTTAACCCAAAGGTCAGACTCTGGGCTCTTTTCCACTGTGCAAGATTGTCTCCCAAGGGCAAGGTAAGTCAGAGTGAACCCCTACCTCAGTATCTCTCTAACTATGTCTATACCTACACAAAATCACCTGGATTGTTTGTAAAAATACAGACTCCGAGCTCCAGCCAAAATTTACTGGTCAGTGGCGTCTAGGACTATGCATATAATATATGGTAATATATGGCTATATATGGCTACAAGGCTCTGCAAACCACACAGCTTTCCCTAAATCCCTGTGACTCATGTGGCAATGAGTATAGAAAAGATCAGGAGATATGTATGTCCCTGTTGCTACCAATCACATTCCCCACTGAGAAGAACCTGAAGAAACTCAAAGCAAAGGAAAATGAAGGTGAAGGGAAAGAAAAAACTATTACATCTTCTCAAAAAATGTGTTGCATTCTTAGCATAAATGATGTTCCTAATTACCATGGCTCATTTTATAGGGCTTACAAAATACTGTAAGTGCAGAAGTCTCAGTACACTTATTCCATTATTTCTAAAGGAAAATGTGTTATGAATTAACAGATATAAAAGGAAACTATATATCATAATCCAATTTTAAATTGAGTATCTCCTACAGGGCTACTTAAAACCTTGAGAAGTCTACATTCAACTGCCTTAATAATGAGAGCTTTACTGAAAATACTATGTCTACTAGTTTCTTGTCAAGGAGAAACAAAACAGTCAATATTATGAGTTGATTTAGATTTTTTTCACTGACATTATCTATTGCTGTTAGTTGCCTTGTTGCTCAGAAAGTCCCCTATGATAAAACAGCTACTGAGAGGTTATCAAGGGCAAATGTGATACACACTTCGTCTAATGACTGCTATCAAGTACTACCCATCTACCAAGTGTTTTGTGTACAAGCCAACTGATAATAAGTCCATTTCCAAAGTGGTGCTTACAGGGAACTCTGCTCAATGTTATGTGGCAGCCTGGATGGGAGGGGAGTTTGGGGAGAATGGATACACGTATTGTGAGTGGCTGAGTCCCTTAGCTATCCACCTGAAACTATCACAACATTGATAATCAGCTATACTTCAGTACAAAATAAAAAGGTTTTTTTAAAGTGATGTTTATTATCTGAGAAAAATTAGAAATTACCCACGTGTTTGAAAATATGGTATCCTGCTGGTAAATAATCAGAGAAGGCAATGGCAACCCACTCCAGTACTCTAGCCTGGAAAATACCATGGACGGAGGAGCCTGGCAGGCTGCAGTCCATGAGGTTGCAAAGAGTTGGACATGACTGAGCGACTTCACTTTCACTTTTCATTTTCATGCATTGGAGAAGGAAATGGCAACCCACTCCAGTGTTCTTGCCTGGAGAATCCCAGGGACGGAGGAGCCTGGTGGGCTGCCATATATGGGGTCGCACATGACTGATGCAACATAGCAACAGCAGCAGCTGGCAAATAATACATTAAAAATAAAGCTGAGCTGATGAACAGGGAGTCTCTTACAATCTCTACAAAATTATTATAAATTAATCTTGATCCAAATAACATACCAAAAAAGTGGGTGAGGATAAGGACGTAGGTAAACTCTGAGAAAAGCTAAAAATATGACACATAATTAAAGAAGATTGTAATTTCTTATTTATATATTACACTGTAAACAGTAGGAATCCCTGCATAGGATTTGAAAGAGTTTGTAAGTAAAAGGTATTTCCAACTGAGTTAGTTTTTATGTACAATGACATCCAACTCTGGGTTAATCAGAGGAATAGGAGCAAAAGATATCACAAATAAACCACAATTATTCATTTAAAAATACAATGCCAGGAAATATTTTAAACTAAGTTAGTTAAAAATGACCTCTGATACTCACTTATTATTCTTGAATCATTCTCTTGAAAGAATTACAATAATACTTGGACAATATTTTAGGAACAGAAAATATCCCATTCAATATCTTCATGAGAAAGTGCTAACAATTTATTATTTTAATCTGTTGTCTTAAAGTAAGCTATTATTTTAGTCTGTTTCTTAGCTGACCTCCCTCTTTCAAGTATTACTGTCATAGGAACAAAAAGATTTTAGGAATAATGATGGTAAAATGTATCAGTAACTGGAAAAAGGAGAAAGGTCCAACATACACAAAATGCATTCTGTACAGGAGGCTAAATCTTTTATGTAAATTACTATCTTTAATCCCCACAAAAGCCCATCTGAGATAATAGTATTATCACCTTCATTTCACAGATCAGAAAGGTAGAGTCACTTGCTCAAAGTCACAGATAAACAGCAGGCAGCAGAGCTGGGCAGAGAAGGCGGTGGCACCCCACTCCAGCGCTCTTGCCTGGAGAATCCCATGGATGGAGGAGCCTGGTGGACTGCAGTCCATGGGGCTGCGAAAAGTCAGACACGACTTGAGCGACTTCACTTTCACATTTCACTTTCATGCATTGGAGAAGGAACTGGCACCCACTCCAGTATTCCTGCCTGGAGAATCCCAGGGACGGGGAGCCTGGTGGGCTGCCATCTATGGGGTCACACAGAGTCAGACACAACTGATGCAACTTAGCAGCAGCAGCAGAGCTGGGATGTGAATTCAGTGAGGATCCAGAAACTGACCTCCACAGGTACACCATGTGCTTCTCATGATCATTTCAATGAATTGAATTACACTGGTTTGGGGGTAAAGGCTGAAATATACCCAACTGCCCTACACAACTGAAGAGTAATATGGAATTTCGCTTCCCTGGTGGCTTGGCCAGTAAAGAATCCACCTGCAATGCAGCAGACCTGGGTTTGATCCCCTGGGTTGGGAAGATCCCCTGGAGAAGGGAGTAGCAACCCATTCCAGTATTCAGGCCTGGGAAATTCAATGGACAGAAGAACCTAGTGTCCATGGGGTTGCAAAGAGTCAGACAAAGCTAAGTGAATATATATATGGAATTCCTGACACTATTCACAGGAGAGAAGCAGAAACAAAATAGAGAAAATAAGAATGGAGGGCAAGGAGAGAGCAAAAGGACACAAGTTACTTTAAGATAAACCCCAAATCGATAGTCAAATTTACTAAATTTACAAAACGGTCTTGTTACTGGATTTCCCGGAAATTTTTGAAGGACTGGGGTTTACCCAACATGGAGGCATAAAAGATCAGAATCAACACACAAGTAATCAGAGGCAAGGAGACCAAAACAAAGTAAACCTTCAGGAAACCCCAGAAGCATTGGGGAAAGGCTTTGGGTTCTAATGTGTTATGGACAGAGTGGGGTTGGAGGAGAATTAAAAGATAAGAAAGCCTTGGAGGGGCAAAGAAAATTTAGCTAATTTAGCTAATCTATGACTAAGTTAAATAGAGGGGAAGTCCAGCTGCGTATTTCTTACTGCTCTCTTCCTTTCTGAATAGTTTTAGGCCCATTTTTCTACATATATAATTAAATTAGTATGACAAAAACCACTGCTTTCATGTTTTTTCTATTTGATCTTTATACCATGTAGATTTAAACTATGTGCTGTAATAAAGGGAGAATTTGGCTGCAAAAAGCATCTCTCCACCACAGAGTATCTAGAAGTATCACTTCCACACAGAGGCATCCTCACCTCGTGGTTCCTGTAGCTCATAACAGGGAAATTAAGGAGACTCACAGTGGTTCCAAGCATAACAGGAAATATCTAGACAGACACTGGACTGGGTTTGTATAAGCCTAAAATTCTAAAAGGTGCATTTTAAACAGTCTACTTCTTCATGTTATTTATAAAGGTTTATAATGTGTTACATTACTGCCCTGAGTTAGAATGTCAAGTTGGTCAAATTGCAGAAGGGTCTGAGTCAGGAATACAGAGGCTGCTGTAGTGTAAGCTGAGTTGAGGCAAAGATGAGGTTAGACTAGATATCTCCTGGCATTCTCTAGTTACAAATAGGCAGCCACACAAAAGAGTGAGAAGCAGCAGCAGAGTGGACCAGAGTGTGGGCTTCTGAACTGAGAGTGAGTCTTTAAGAAATGAAGGAGCAGGGCAGGCTGAAGGACCATGGGGCAAGCACCATGGAGAGCTCCAGGGAAAATCAGTTGCTCTTCTGATATCTTCCTGGTCAACTATATTGCAGATGAACCTATTTTTAAGGCTAGACATCTATTAAATATTGAAAGTCTTCTCTACATAGAAAGCCCTTGAAGGCAAGAATTATATCAAATATATCACCTATAAAATACTATTCAATAGGTACTTAATACATGAAATTAATTTATTAATATCATGAATAATAAGGCCAACAAACACAACGTTGGCAGTTTCCCTTAGATTTCCCTAGGACCAACTGATGCCAGAGTCATCAAGAATTCATTGAATTTTTCTAGATACATTATGCTAAGTAAGTTCACACGATATCTCATTAAGCACCAAAAAGAAATTGGGGCCTAAAGAAATAATTACTTGCCTAGGTTTATACAGCAAGTTAAATGGCAATTACTCCAAGTTCAATACTCTAAGCTGATGCAAACATTCTAGGATGACATAATCTCTGGGTTGATTTGGACCCTATTGCATAGAAAACAATAATATCCCCATCTATTCATTTGCCATTCTAAATTTCTAAATGCACTCTCAACTTAGGAGGAGTCAGGTCAGTAAAGCGTTGGTAAACTTCTCTCTGGGGGAAAAAAAAGCCCTAATTTGGGACATTTGCCAAATTCCGTGATGTAAATACTACCAAGTGGCTGATTTCAAGCTCCCAACAGGATGTCACTGAGTTCGGAAGAGAAAGCACATAACTGACTCTCCATGAACCATTTATGAACCAGCTCCAGAAAACCATTAGACCATGATAACAGTTCTGGCAAATGCCTTAGAAAGGAAGTGTAGTGTGTCTGTCACTCACAAAAATGTCTATATCATCCTAGAAGTGACACAATCTCTTCCTTTTTCTATGCACATTCTCCAGTCTTTTCCTCCACTAAAAAGAGGTCACATGTTGGGAAAGATTAAAGGCAAAAGGAGAAGAGGGTGACAGAGGATGAGATGGTTGGATGGCATCACCAATTCAATGGATATGAACTTGGGCAAACTTCGGCAGATGGTGAGGGGCAGAGACGCCTGGGGTGCTGCAGTCCATGGGGTCGCAAAGAGTCAGACACGACTCGGCGACTGAACAGCAACAATGTTCTAAATACGTTGGTGCCTCCATCAGCTTGGGTTCCTGAGCATATGAAGTAGAGCAGCCCGTCAACCCTCACAGAACACGTGACGCTAGTGAGGAATGAACTTGCATTAAGCCAGGGAGAACACATCCTGGTATGAAATGTGAAGTCCGCCATGTTATAGATGAATTAAAATATGATTGCTAGAGCTGGCTTTAATTTCTCTCTCCTAAGGAGTTTCAATGTTAAATAAGCGAAAGTAAATAAAGCCTTTATGTCTATCTAGAATTGATGGAAAATATAGATACAGTTCACTATTTATACACACTCTGGAGAAGAACTAATTTAGTTTTACCACTCATGTGTCAGAAACTGTTTAAACACTTACCAACATCTAATTAATCGTGACAATATTAAGTAGGTATTATTTTCCCCTATTTTTCACAGACTTGGGTAGGTTTAGGTAATTTCTTCAAGGTCAAAAATGTATTAAATAGTATATCTTAAACTAAAATAGATGTCCATCTATTTTCAAATCAGTTGCTCTTATATAACATACCATCATTTACAATGTAAAGAATACTATACTTTTAATCAAATATTTATTGAGAAGTTAACATGGGGTAGGATTTGCGCCAGTCAAAAAGATATAACGAAGCCAGCTAGATTTAAATACTATCATTTTACTAGTCATTGTTTGTTTTAAAAAATGTAATACAAGGAAAACATGTAAATTATGTATATATTCACATATACATACACACACATACCCATTTAAATATAAATAAAAGTGTACATATATTTTTTAAAGGAAATATTCCATTTGATTGTCAATCTGATATTGGCAGACAAATATAACTGGGGAATATTCCAGGAAAAAAATCTACTACAGAGCATTCCATTGACCCTAAACACTGAATTAATGCCATAGCTAATCCATTTAAACAATACACCTGGTGTAGTCTGACTGCTTATTCAAAAGAGGTACCAGGTGGTAATAACTCGAGGCCAGCATAATATGCTACTTGTGTGGTCCTTTGTTAGACTTGAGGTTTATTGTGATTCCTTAACAAGTTTATGCCATTTGAGCATTTCTAAAACTATCCTTATCCTGTAGAAAATGCATTAGTAGGTTCTGGCAACCAAAGTAACTATCTACAACCAGAAATATTTCTGCTAGTCTCAGAATCTCAATATAATCATGTGGTTGGGTACACTCCCTTCTCTACTTGGGAGATGATCTAAGGACAGTTTATCCAAATTTACTTAATGGAAACACCTCAGGGGATGTGCTACATCCCATGATCAGACTGATAATCCTAGACTAATAGCAACAGTCTCTACCCACTAAACATCATGGGTACTGACAACTATTTAATGTCTTTGCAACAAAGTTTCCCTTAAAGAGCAGAGCACACAATCTGGCCTGAGAGTTTATGCGGTTATGTTCAAATAGCCTAGGTATAATTAACCTGTCTGAATGGAAAGTTTACTTCTTCTCAGAAAGAAGACCCAGGATTTCTAGCTTCCCTACAGATACAAATTTAGGGGCCTCAAACAACTGTCTCTTTTGTTTGTAATAATAACTTGGGGTTCATTTCAGTTACTTCTTTTTGGCAAGTTTTCACCTGCATCAGAGGCAACCTAAAACATCCAGGTTAGTTATATGAATTATACTGATGAGTTGACTCATTGTCTCCGTTCAATGAAAGTGTTCGAATAAATCACGGTAAAGTAATCAGTAGGGTTTCCTTGGTAAACCACAGAAGAAAAGCAGTCGCCACTGTAATAGTCAAATCATGGGCATAATAAAGTGTTCTGTGCCAGTACATCAACTGTGATCCAGACTAAGCCAAAGCTTCTGCCTGCTTCCCTGGATATCATCAGAATAAGTGAATTCATTTTTATTCAGGAATATTTATATAGTTCTTTCCCAGGCACTATGGCATATACTTGTGACAAAGTCTAGTCTACAGCAAAACTGGAAGCCAAAACCTGTACAGAAATAAATATGACATAATGCGGAAAAATTATGCAAAAGGGAGGTGGCAAAAAATTGCAATAGAAAGCCAGAGGGAAAAGAGTATATTCTGGATGAGAAAAGTCTTGATACAAGTGTTACCATTTGAGCTGAGCATTATTGGGAGTTATGAATCAGACATAAAATAAGAAAAGAAGAATATGCTAGAAAGAAGCAATAGCTTGAGAGAAAGCACAGACCAAGAGAATGTGGAAAGAGAAGATGGGAGACATCGCAAAAGTGTATTTGATTAGAGTAGAAAGGCACATGGTGGAAGATAACCAAAAAGACTGGCTGAGGCTCCATTTGGTGCTCCTTGAATACCATGCTAATGTCAACTAAGAGATGGGCTGTGTATTACACATGAGATTAAAACTGTTATGCAAAACATTCAAAAAAGCTGTTAGTAATTCCACTAACAGAGCAGACATTTTCCAGATAGGAGAGCGCATGAGAGATGGCACCAGGGATGTACTGTCTAATCTCAGACATTTCTCCCCTTAAGAAAATACACATGTAAAATGCCATCCTTCATTAGCCATCCAAAAGGGAGATCCAAAGTCAGCAGCAATATTTATGTCAGTGGATTCAGCTCAGTTGGCCTTTACGCCAACCTGACACGTTATTTTGGTATTTCATTCAGGAGCAAAATAAGTTCATTATCTTTACTTGCATTGTAATTCTCATCCTTTGTTTAGATATCACTAATTGTACACCAGATACTGTGTAACATCAGGACCAGAAGCTTCTTTGATGATGATTAGATATGAATTTAAAATACTGTGATAACAGATACTGTGTCTTTGTATTGTTTTCTTAATTACAGGAGACCAGGTTTAGAGACTTGTCTAAACAGTGTTCCTTCTATCATCTTATCTCCTTCCTCACTCACAGATTAATCCTCAGTGACTGTTCGAATGATCATTAAGATGTACTTAGTGACCATTAAGTATCATGGAACATGGCCAGAATCAGACACTCAGTAAACGTTTATTGAATGGATAACTGGATGAATAGGTGTGTTAGGCACAAGGAAAAACATCAGACATGTAAAATATCCCCCTTCTAGGCAAGAGTTTTATTAGAGGAAATACCACTGGTAGCAATCCAAATCACCTAGAAAATGGGTTCAAATACTTCACAATCAGTTGCTAATCATACAGAAGAATGGTATCACTTGTACACATCTCAAAGTCAATAACAGACAACTTAACATCACTGGTCAGAGAGCAAGAACGGATTACCTTAGTGAACAGCTAGCTGAAGACTGCTGACTTAGAGCATGCTTAAATCAAAATGTTTGGATGATACAGAGACTCAGAACTTCATATACTCCTCCCCACTGTGGTCACAGAAAGTCAGACTCAATCTAGTTATATTTGGGGCAAGTCCGTCAAAATAACCGTAAAATCAAATTTGGCCACATTTATTTTAATTGTAACAGCAAACACTTCATTATTGACTATCTGATGCACTCAGGAAGGACTGAGCAACTACTTTGTGCAAGGGACTGGGGGATAACACAGGCAGATGGGACTGTTTGTGATCCACTCAATAAAAGTTACTAATTTTATTTCACATAGCCTTTTTACTTAAACCTTTATTCCAAATTATTCATGTTAAAATATCCACCTGTTTTATTTTCCTTATAAGACTGAGAGTTGTGAGGGAAAGAAACACTGATATTCTAGGACTTAAATGGAGTTACAATGAAAAATTAACTTTATAAAATTAAAGAATAAAAGTTAAGTATTTCTTTTAAAAAATCGGCATGCAAAATTTCTATGGTATAACACCTCCATGTACCTTCACAGCAGCTATATAATTTGAAATGACCCAGTTGATCTCATTTTCTTTTCTTTTTTATCATGTCGGGAAGCTGAGACAGTGAAAGAGCAAATGATGCAAGGGGAATCTTCTTTGAGTTGTCCCAGTATTCCAGAGTAAACTGTTTATTTGGGAGTTACAAGGGATTCTAACGGAAGAGGAAGAGCAGTACACGCAGCACATAACGGGTGTGCCTTTAAGCCTGCTCTCCCTATAGACAACCGGAGCTTATTCCTGCAGGGGCTGAAAGCTGCTCTAGAAGGGTTTAATTCTCTAGCTGAACAGCCTTCTCCTGTTCTATCTTAAAAAAAGAAAAAAAAAAAGCTTCTCAGACACAGAAAAACAGATCCTGGGTTTGGAAGTAGGCCAGAGCACACTGAAATTTCTGAGAAATATGGGCAAGCCACGCACAGCATCTACTAGGGAGGGTCCCACATATGATTTGCAGCAGGACTAGATCTCAGATTTATGGTATCCTGAATTTCGAAGGCAAACACGTTCTTTCCTCCATATTGCCAAAATACAATGCTTTCTTAGTATGAACATATACTACTTAATGTGACTCTAAGATACAAATACCATTTTGTGTTCAAGTACACAATGAATGTAGGTCTACTACACACCAATAACCAGCAATGTTTGAGGGCTTATTTTGTAACAGGAACTTGTTAAATACTCCATTTGTATAATCTTCATTTAATTCTCAGAACACTTCTATGAAGGAAAGGACTGTTATTGCCATCCTATATTAAAGAGGTGGAAAGAAAATCAAGAGAAGCTATAGTTCTAAGGGATTAGCAGCTTGTAAGTGGTGGTGTTGAGATTCAAACCCAGGGTAAGTTCCACACTGGGGCCTATGTCCCTAAACATCATTCTCTACTGGCTCCATCTCTGATTGTTTTGGAGGCAGACAGTGGCTAATATAATCAATCTACAGATTCGATGACAGAAGAATTACCTGAGCATTTTAAGTCTATTTATGGTGGTACTGACCCCGTTCACGGTCATCAAAATCAAACACTATCAATTCATATGATCAAGACAACTCCGAAAAATGCAACATGTCTATTGATTTTTAGCAAAAGCTTTCTCCATGATCATTAGAGAAGATATAAATAAACTATTATATATATATTTTATAAAACATGCCAACATCAAAATAAAACAACAAATAGACTCTGTAACATAACAGTACCTTCACTGTCCATATTCCAGCCTCTGGCTCTTTAACATTCACCACCTTGGCAGAGTTATGAATATTTAATAGCTCATTCAGGCCAAATCCCTTTTTTATCAGCTTTCCTGAAAGACAGATGTAGAGGTTATAAGCATAATCTTTATTTCAGCTATGTATATCAGCTGTGTACATTTCCAGTACAAATTACCTGATGGACATTTACACCTCTAGCTCAAAACATCATTTTGTATCTAAAATATACGTAACTTTACCATTTCCGAACACTGTAATTGAAGTAACAGATTCCTATTTGCTATGTTGATGTGATCTTAAAAACAGAGTAAGGAAGACGATAATCATATTTCCAAAGTTAATCTAGGTAATGATTATTATGGCTACAAAGAAGTTATATACAGTCACTAGAGACATTTAGACTTAATAAATGGCGAAACAGTAAACTAGAATAAATGTCTTTTTGGAGATGACTCAAGATATTGCTAACATTAAGAGCCCTGGGCATAACTTTGCATAAAGTGTAAAACCTCAGTTTTCCATGAAGTGCAGGAGAAGGCTTTTACTTGTCAAAGGAACAATTAGAGGAGCAGTATAATGAAGTAACACAGTACCTTCTCCAACTGAGATCAACATACAGTATCTGACAGTTGGAACTTAGGAAGGAAAACAAATTTGGAATTAAGCCATAGTTCACATATTCATTTCAGTCTTGGCTCTCGTGTGGACTATTTCTGCAGCTATGTAAACAAATCAATTAAAAGAATCCCATGTTTGCATCAGAAGTTTTATAATCGCTGCAAATGACTTTTAAAATATCACTGTCAATGAATTTTTAAAGTAGTAGAACTTAAGGCAATGGTTACAGGTACTTTCGATACAGATAATGAACAACACAAATCCTTCCTGGGTAGATAGGATAGATGGTACTAGAAGAATGCTACTTATAAAGGCAAATCCATTTCTGCAGATAAATCTGTTTTCAAGACCAAACAGTCTCAAAAAAATTGGTTTTGCTTGCTCATAAATTTCAATTTGATTGTTAAATATGGTTGAAGCCTTTGAGGTCAATTTCATACACTATTTTCTCTAAGGTACGTCATTTTCTATGATTCAAATAAAGAAAGAAGGTAGTTACTCCTTTCCAATTTATAAATGTTCACACAGTTTAAAAAATGTAACATATACTTCAGCTACAATAAGAATAAAAATACTGTGCAAACATCATTGGTTAAAAAATTTCCTAAACACGTATATTAAGAAAAATTAGGTTTCTTTTTTTTTTTAAGATTACTATTCAATTCAACCTTAAGTCCTGTAAATTCAACCAGAGATGGAATTAAGCCAAAACTGAGAATCATACCATACAATTATCAAAGGAAAAAATTAAAACATTATTCTAATGAGAATATAAATTTGTTTTTTAACAACTATCTCCTGTAAAATTACACAAGCCCCTTTGCCACGACAAGGCTGTGATCCATGAAGGGTCATAGTGGAAAGTTCTCACAAAATATGGTCCACTGGAGGAAGGAATCATAAACCACTTCAGTATTTTTCCCTCGAGAACCCAACAGAGTATGAAAAGACAAAAAGACACCAGAAGACAAGCCTCCCAGGTTAAGAGGTGTGCAGTATGCTTCTGAAGATAACAAGGGAACATTTGATGCAAGATGGGCATGATAAAAGACAGAAACAGTAGGACCTAACAGAAGCAGCAGAGATTAAGAAGAGGTGGCAAGAATACACAGAAGAATTATACAAAAAAGGTTTTAATGACCTGGATAAACACGACGGTGTGATCACTCACTCAGAGCCAGACATCCTGGAGTGTGAAGTCAAATGGGCCTCAGGAAGCATTACCACGAACTAAGCTAGTGAAAATGACGGAATTCCAGCTGAGCTATTTCAAATCCTAAAAGATACTGCTGTAAAAGTGTTGCACTCAATATGCCAGCAAATTTGGAAAACTCAGCAGTGGCCACAGGACTGGAAAAGGTCACTTTTCGTTGCAATCCCAAAGAAGGACAATGCCAAAGAATGCTTAACTGCTGCACAATTGTGCTCATTTCACATGCTAGCAAGGTAATGCTCAAAATCTTTCAAGTTAGGCTTCTGTAGTACGTGAACCAAGAACTTTCATATATACAAGCTGGATTTAGAACAGGCAGTGGAAACAGATCAAATTGCCAACATTCACTGGATCATAGAGAAAGCAAGGGAATTCCAGAAAAACATCTACTTCTGCTTCATTGACTACACTAAAGCCTTTGACTGTGTGGATCATTAACAAACTGTGGAAAATTCTTAAAGAGATGGGACTACCAGAGTTTACTTGTTTCCTGAAGAGGAGCTAAAGAGTCTCTTGATGAGGGTGGAAGGAAAGAATGAAAAAAGCTGGCTTAAACTCACATTCAAAAAACTAAAATCATGGCATCCGGTCTCACCACTTCATGGCAAATAGAGGGGGAAAAAGTGGAAGTAGTGACAGATTTTATATTCTTGGGCTCCAAAATCACTGTGGACAGTGACTATAGCCATTAAATTAAAAGACGCTTGTTCCTTGGAAGGAAAGCTATGACAAACCCATACAGCATCTTGAAAAACAGAGACCTCACATTGATGACAAAGGTATGTATAGTCAAAGCTATGGTTTTTCCAGTAAATACGTACAGATGTGAGAGATGGACCATAAAGAAGGCTGAGCACCAAAGAACTCATGCTTTCAAATTGTGGTGCTGGAGAAGATTCTTGAGAGTCCACTGGAATGCAAGGTGGGCAAGTAAGTCAATCCTAAAGGAAATCAACCCTGAATATTCACTGGAAGGACTGACGCTGAAGCGCCTATCCTTTGACCACCCGATGTGAAGAGCGGACTCATTGGAAAAGAGCCTGATTGTGGGAAAGATTGAGAGCAGGAGGAGAAGAGGGTGACAAGAATGAGATGATTGGATAATATCACTGGGATAGTATCACTGAGGCAATGAACATGAGTTTGAACAAACCCTGGTAGATAGTAAAGAATAGGAAAGCCTGGTGGTATACTGCAGTCCATAGGGTTGCAAAGAGTCGGACAGAACTTAGCGACTGAACAAGAACAACCTGTAAAATTAAAATCTATCAAGAAAATGATATGGTAAAAAATTAGACAGTTTTTTTAGTAATAAAGGACTTTTTTCACTTAAAAATGATTCACTTAAAAATGACAAAACACTTGAATTTTACAGAATAAGTTACTGTGAAGTATTTCCTCATATAAAGGTGAAGAAAATATTTCAGGTTCATCTAATATATTTTTTGGATCTTTCAGTTACAATTCAGTTAGTAAATGCCATCTGTTTAAATTATTAGGAGTTTCAGTCTTTTGAATCTCATGTTAACTCAATGATACTTATGACTAAAAATCCTGTTTTAATTTTTAAACATCTTCTCCAGTCATTTTTGAGTTGGTTAAATTTATTCATAAAGTCAGCATTAATTTGAACAAGTAAGTCTTTCTATTTTTTTCATATTCTATATTTTTAAATATTTTTAATATGAATGTTCCATATAGCTTACCTAAAGGATTGCGAATTTCAATCATTGGAGAAGGGCCACTCAGAGACACAGTAACCTCTTTTAGACTTGGATCAAAGGGAATTTTCCAAGTATTTACAGCCTGTTCCAAATGATCTGTTGATAAGAGGTGAACTTTGGAAGCCTGCACTGCTTCTTCCACCCATTTTAAAACCTATAAGAAAAAGAGAAATATGAGTGATATCAAAATATTTACAGCTTTATACCACCTCGAATTGCTGAAGCAGTAGCCTGTTTGCTTAATGAAATGACCAGATTGCTTTCTATACTGCGTGAGGCTTATTTCCATCACAATCAACATAAACTTTCTCAACCCACAGAACAGGAAAAATGCACTCCCCAGGGGATTAGTCTCCAAAAGCTTCAAACAGCTCATGTAACTCAATATTAAAAAACAAACAAACAAACAAACAAAAACCTAATAACCCAATTGGAAAATGCACAGAATACCTAAATAAACATTTTTGCAAAGAAGACATACAGATGGCCGAGAGGCACATGAAAAGAGGCACGTGCTCAACTCCTAATTATTTGAGAAACACAAATCAAAACTAAAATGAGATATCACCTCACACCAGTCAAAATGGCCATCATAAAACAATCTATAAACAATGCTGGAGTGGATGTGGAGAAAAGGGAACCCTCCTACACTGTTGGTGGGAATGTAAATTGGTACAGCCACTATGGAGAATAGTATGGAGGTTTCTTAAAAACAATCCCACTCCTGGGTATATATCCAGAGAAAAATATGGTTTGAAAGGCTAGACATACCCCAATGTTAAACGCACCATTATTTACAATAGCCAAGACGTGGAAGCAATGAAAATGTCAATCAACAGAAGATGTGGTAAAAACACAGCCATGAAAAAGAATAAAATAATACCATTTGTGCCAACATGGATAGACATGGAGATTATCATACAATCTCATAACATCTCAGACATAAGTCCGAGAAAGACAAATATCATACGATATGGCTTCTATGTGGAATCTCTAAAAAATGATACAAAGGGACTTATTTATAGAACAGAAACATATTTACATACTTAGAGAATGAATGTATGGTTACCTGGGGGCAGGGGGAAAAGGGCAAGGAACAGACTGAGCGTTTGGGATTGACATGTACACACTGCCGTATTTTTTTAAAAAGCCTAACTCTCCCTACATCCACTTATTATAGCAGGTTCAGAATAAAATATTAGTTTAACCCATGCTCAAATTTCAATTTTTATATCTTGGAGTAATATATTCAAAATGAGATTACAGTGTCCAAACACTAGTTGTGTAAGATATGACATGCATAGGTACTACAGACAGTTCCATTTCTCAACGGAAATGAAAAGAATCTACAGAAAACGAGGTAATGGCAATACTGAGATTCTTTTTCCCTCTATTCTTTCTTTCTCAGTTTTTTTCAAAGTTCAATTAATACAAGACAATTAGCAAATTATCAAATCCAATTTCAATATATTGAGTACTGAATTACTGTAATAGAGTACACTATAAAACTACATATTATAATAATATAGACTGTAGTATATTAATTATTAAAAAATAATCGCAATGCCAGCAAAACTTTCATTTTTATGATAAAATAAAAAATACAAGAATATAATGGGGACAATAACCATTATGTTTCTTAAAGTGGAAAAATACTTCAGGTTAGAACCAATTTTAGTGGCGTGCTCTTGAAGGAAACCTTCTAGTCCACAGAAATGCTCAGCAACAGCAAATACAATTCCTCATTTTACAGGGCACGTCTGGACAGGTACTGCTTAGCTGAACTTACCACCATTACTCCTAGATCATACTAAGCTTTAATCCACCTAAGATCTTCCTCTGGTTCATTTATCCTTCAAGATGGTATTCCATCATGAACAATTTCCCTCATAATTACTCATTAAACACTCAACAGCACTGGGTATTAAGCTACAGCCAAGCTACTCAAACAACAGTATTTTTTAAATTTCAATAATGGTAGTCACAAACCAATGAATCAAACAACAAGTATTGTGTAATAATTTCAATCTCTGTAAAATGGATTCCCCCCTCTTTTTTTTGGTCCTCAAAGATGAGGAAAGTGGCTAAGACATTATCATAAAATTAACAATGTGAGGCAATTATGTTATTCATTACATAAATGTTCACTGTTCAAAGAACTCTTCTAGGTACTGAGTACTGATGAAACTGAATGAAATTGATGAACGTGAATGAAATTGATGAGCATGAATGAAACTGATGAAAGTGAAGTTGTTCAGTTATATTCAACTCTTTGCGACCCCAAGGACTGTAGCCCACCAGGCTCTTCCATCCATGGAATTTTCCAGACAAGAATACTGGAGTGGGTTGCCATTTCCTTCTCCAGGGGATCATCCCAACCCAGGGATCGAACCCAAGTCTCCCGCATTGCAGGCAGACTCTTCACCATCTGCGCCACAAAGGAAGGCAATGCTGGACTAGAGGAAGCACAAGCTGGAATCAAGATTTCCAGGAGAAATATCAACAACCACAGATATGCAGATGACACCACTCTCATGGCAGAAAAAGAAGAGGAACTAAGAGCTTCTTGATGAAAGTGAAAGAGGAGAGTGAAAAAGCTGGCTTAAAACTCAACATTCAGAAAACAAAGATCATGGCATCTGGTCCCATCACTTCATGGCAAATAGATGGGGAAACAATGGAAACAGTGAGAGACTTTATTTTCTTGGGCACCAAAATCAATGCAGATGGTGACTGCAGCCACAAAATTAAAAGATGCCTGCTCTCTGGAAGAAAAGCTATGACCAACCTAGACAGTATTTTAAAAAGTAGAGACATTACTTGGCCAACAAAGGTCCACATAGTCAAAGCTATGGTTTTTCCAGTAGTCATGTATGGATGAGAGAGCCAGACCATAAAGAAAGCTGAGCGCCAAAGAATTGATGCTTTTGAACTGTGGTGGAAAAGACTCTTGAGAGTCCCTTGGATTGCAAGATCAAACCAGTCAATCCTAAAGAAAGCCAGTCCTGAATATTCATTGGAAGGACTGATGCTAAAGCTCTAATACTTTGCCCACCTGATGTGAAGAACGGACTCACTAGAAAAGACCCCGATGCTGAGAAAGGTTGAAGGCAGGGGGAGAAGGGGACGCCAGAGGATGAGATGGTTGGATATCATCATCAACTTGATGGACATGAGTTTGAGCAAGCTCCGGGAGTTGGTGATGGACAGGGAGGCCTGGCATGCTGCAGTCCATGGGGTCTCAAAGAGTTGGACACAACTGAGCAACTGAATTGGACTTCTTAAATAAAAGAAAGGAATTCATAAAACAGGAAGCCTTTGTTGAAATAATGTATGTAAACTGCCCATCATAGTACTTGCCACATAGTGGATTTTCAAATGTTTTCCTCCATCTCCAATTGAATTCCCTTCCCTTCCCCTAATTGAAAATTTCAATAATGACTTCATGGGCAAAGTGAGAAAAAACGTACCCCTGAAAGACAAGATTTCTTAAATGAAAAATAGACACAAAGTCACTCCAGGTAGAAGAGAAGTTCTTAAAAACATACAGAGATAGAAGTACTCATATGTTGGGAACATGAGTGCATCTAACTGGCTACAGTTAAGTTTTCAGAAAAGGGAGAAGCAGAATATGAGGTTGGAAGCTTATGTCAGGGGCAGTGTGTGTATGCTCACAAAGTCAAGCTATGACAACCGGATTCTATCCTAAAGACATGAGTGAAAAGTTTCTGAAGGAATTTCTGCTTTAAGCAGAGAAGTAATACTTTGACAGAAGTATTTTACAAAGAAAAGCTTGTAGTGGTATCATCAACTAACTGAGCACAAAAATTACTGCATAAATCCAAAGATATATTTCCTCAGATTTTAACTGTATAAAGCACCTGGGATTTTACATATGAGATAGGTATGTATCGATATCATTACCTAAAGAAGCAAATGCCATATTTTGAAAAATGGGTTCTGAGTGATCTATCATGCATGAACAGGAAGATATGAATCATTCTGCCAATCAAATCGGTCCATATGGCTACAGAAACCAGAGACTGATTCTTGCTAATATCTGACCATAAACAGAACACATATTTTAAAAATCAGAGTGTTGACATTTTTATGTCTTCAACATGGAACATGGCTACCTAACTCAAAGGAATGCAAAGAACTGACTTACTCTCTGAGAAAGCACTTGATAAATTTTACTGGTGATAAATAACTTTAAGAATAATGTCTGATTTAGAGACTAAAGAAGGCAAAGACAAGAGAAATCAGATAAATGGAAAGAACATTTGTTTTAAGGACAAGACACAAAATGTGGTCATAAATAATTCTCAATGTAAGAAAGAAAAGAATTAGAAAACAAGGATATTATAGTATCTCAGGTTCAACAAGGAAATGCAATAGTGTTGAGCAGAAATAAAAGTGAAACCAATTTTTAATACACCTTTCTTTAAATGTGTAGTGTATTCTGCGTGACTCCTCAAATACATCTGTCCTTTGAAACGAATGTAAACAGGTTATGATATATAACTGGAAAATGACACCACCCTTATGGCAGAAAGTGAAGAGGAACTAAAAAGCCTCTTGAAAGTGAAAGAGGAGAGTGAAAAAGTTGGCTTAAAGCTCAACAATCAGAAAACGAAGATCATGGCATCCAATCCCATCACTTCATGGGAAATAGATGGGGAAACAGTGGAAACAGTGTCAGACTTTATTTTGGGGGGCTGCAAAAATCACTGCAGATGGTGACTGAAGCCATAAAATTAAAAGACACTTACTCCTTGGAAGAAAAGTCATGACCAACCTAGATAGCATATTCAAAAGCAGAGACATTACTGTGCTGACTAAGGTCCGTCTAGTCAAGGCTATGGTTTTTCCAGTAGTCATGTATGGATGTGAGAGTTGGACTGTGAAGAAGGCTGAGCGCCAAGGAATTGATGCTTTTGAACTGTAGTGTTGGAGAAGACTCTTGAGAGACCCTTGGACTGCAAGGAGATCCAACCAGTCCATTCTGAAGGAGATCAGCCCTGGGATTTCTTTGGAAGGAATGATGCTAAAGCTGAAACTCCAGTACTTTTTCCACCTCATGCAAAGAGTTGACTCATTGGAAAAGACTCTGATGTTGGGAGGGATTGGGGGCAGGAGGAGAAGGGGACGACAGAGGATGAGACGGCTGGATGGCATCACTGAGTCGATGGACGTGCGTCTGAGTGAACTCCGGGAGTTGGTGATGGACAGGGAGGCCTGGCATGCTGCAATTCGTGGGGTCGCAGAGTTGGACACGACTGAGAGACTGAACTGAACTGAAGTTCTAGGCATTCCTGTGAAAATGGAAAGCTTTCTGATTTAGTTGCCTTCTCATACAGGAACTGCGTTTAAATGGTAGGAAATATATGTGGGCTTTTGGTTTATTCTTAATACTGTTTCTAATTCATCAACATTTATGAGGCTTTCACAGAGATTACCATGGATCATGATATTACTGGTTGGGAAAGATACAGTGCAGCCTTCTGTCACAAGTCTCAAATCACTTTTTTATACAATTATAGGAAAAAATCAAATTGAAGACAGATGCAACCCACTTTATTAGAAAATACAGATATCACCAACATGTGAATAAAAGCAGATTCTTACAAGCCACACAATCACCGAAAGTGAAGTTTCTTACCTCTAATGTTGCCACATATAAGGAAAAAGAAAAAAAAAAAAAAAAAACTTTGTCTAACCATGAGAAATGTTCTTATGAGATTGGAAAGGACCTTAAATTGTAACAACAAAAAGAAGTGAACTAGAATAATGTGAGATCCCTTGAATGCTTACATTTTTACTAAACCATTGGTTTAGTCTTTCAAACCACTAAGGCACCATTAACTATAAGTTTTAATGTAAAAATAGTCTCTAATGATTTTTAGAAGTTTAAATCTCAAAAGGCCTTTGAGAACATCTAACTCAGATCCTCTATTTTATAAATGAGGGAAACTGATAAGTGAGTTCTTATACCTTTCAAACACCTAACCATACTGATTCTGGTGTAGTAGTTATTGTTGATAAAGCCCCTGAGTCCTTGAAGACACTCTCCACTCTCCTAGTATAAATATTTTGCATCCTACATAATAATTGATACTTAAAAATAGTTCCTATTTCTATTTTATTCAGGAAGGAAATGCAAATATCATTGCAAAACAGAAAACTAGCCTACATTATTATGTATTATGAAACATGATACATAGCATTAAGCAGAAATGAAGTGAAATCAATTTTACATACATCTTCAAGGACAGAATTTGACAAAAACTTTGGAAGAATTTTTTTTTTTTAACCAGGATATTATTGACATATAACATTAAATTCATTTCAGGTGTATAGTATAAAGATTCAATATGTGTATATACCGCAAAATGAGTCTCACAATAGGTCTAACTAACATATATCACCACACATAGTTGCCAATTTTTCTCTTGTGATGAGAACTTTTAGGACTTGCTCTCTTAGGAACTTCCAAATATACAATACATTAACTATAGCTAATAGGCTCTACATTACATCCCCAGGACTTATTGATTTTATAACTAGAAGTCTGTACCTTTTGAACCCCTTTAACCTACACCCACCCCACCAAATCCCCAGCTTCTGTTCTTTATATATTACTGGTTTAATTTTATTTTGTTTTTATTTTAGATTCTATACACTGTATTCGTCTTTTTCTGTCTGATTTATTTCACTTAGCATAATGCCCTCAAGGTCCATTCCTGTTGTCAAACATGACAAGATTGCCTTCTTTTTATGGCTGAATAATATCCCAATATATATATGTAAATATACCACATTTTCATCATTCATTTATAGATGGGCACTTAGGCTGCTTCCATATTTTGGTGATTGTAAACAGTGCTGCAATGAACATGAAGTAAATATGTTTTTTGAGTTAATACTTTTATTTTATTCAGATAAATACCCAGAAGTGGAACTGCTTGATCATAAGATCATCTGGGGGTTTTCCCTGGTAGCTCAGATGATAAAGAATCTGCCTGCAATGCAGGATACACAGGAGACTGGGTTCGATTTCTGGGTCAGGAAGATTCTGTGAAGAAGGGAATGGCAATCCATTCTAGTATCCTTGCCTGGAAAATTCCATGGATGCAGAAGTCTGGTGGGCTACAGTCCACAGGGTCACAAAAGGTCGGATACAACTGAGCAATTAACACTTTCATTTTTCAAGGTCTTTTTTAATTTGGAGGGGAAGCGTCATACTCTTTTCCATAGTGGTTGTACCAATTTACCTTCCCACCAACAGTACCCAAGCATTCCTTTTGCTTTTTGTCCTTGCCAACAACCTGTCATTTCCTGTCTTCTTGGTAATAGCCATTCTAACCAGTGTGAGGTGATATATCTCATTGTGATTTTGATTTGCATTTCCCCGATGATTAGTGATATTGAGCACCTTTTAATGTACCTGTTGGCCATCTGAATGTCCTATTTGAAAAAAATAGTTATTCATATCTTTTGCTCACTTTTAGTTGATTGTTTGGGGGGGTTTGCTATTGAGTTCTTTAGAATATTAATCCCTCATCAAACATATGATATGCAACTATTCTAACATCTCCCATTCAATAGGTTGCCTTTTCATTTGTTGGGTCTGATTCTTTGCAACCCTATGGATTGTAGCCTGCCAGACTCCTTTGTCCATGGTATTCTCCAGGTAAGAACACTACAGTGGGTTGCTGTGCTATCCTCCAGGGGATCTTCTCAATCCAGGGATCAAACCCACATCTTCTACACTGCAGGCAGATTCTTTACCTCTGAGCCACCAGGGAAGCACCAGATTGGCGATATAATGGAATTTAAAGTCATGAAGCTCCCCTCTGAGCCCCTCTCCCACCATGGACTTACACAAACAAGGAAATACATTATTCTGCCATAATAAACTTAGATGTTAATACACAACGGCCCAGAAAACTAGATGTCCATCAGTACACAATGGCTCAGCAACCTAGATGTCCATCAACAAATGAACAGTTAAGGAAAGGTGTGGTATATTATGTACAATGGAATATTACTCAGCCATCAAAAGGAACAAATTTGAATCAGTTGAACTGAGGTAGACGAACCTAGAGCCTGTTATACAGACTGAAATAAGTCAGAAAGAAAGAGACAAATATCATATACTAACACACATATATGGAATCTAGAAAAATGGTCCTGATGAAACTATTTGCAAGATACACATAGACACAGACATAGAGAAAAGACTTGTAAACACAGCAGGGGATGAAGAGTATGGGATGAACTGAGAGAGCAGTGCTGACATATACATACTACTATATGTAAAATAGATAGCTAGTGTGAAGTTGCTATATAACACAGGGAGCTCAGCCTGGTGCTCTGTGATGACCTAGAGGGGTGAGCCAGGTTGGGGAGGCTCAACAGGGAGGGGATAGGGAAAAGGCTTAGAAATTGGAATTGCATTAGAAAATTTGGGTTCAATGGGGGAACTACAGAGGACTGATAACAAAAATGATCCTCAACTTCAACTCTATGAACACGTAAAACTTGCATAAAACTACCACACCTTCAACAGGATGGAAGTTCTCTAATGTGTAACAGCTGAAAAAATAAAAGCACACTTCATACATTTTTGAAGGGTGAAATCATTCCTGCTGTTCTAAAGTGTCAAAGTATATTTCATTAATTTATTTTCATAAAATTCCTATGTGTCAGAAACTGAACATGCTATAAATGACTGAGGAAATTTCTCTTGCCAGAAATATGCATTTAAAATAATGAAAACATAAAGCATTGACTATTATACACTAGATCCTCAGACCTTATTCATCTTACAGCTGAAAGCTGGAACCCTTTTACCAATCTCTCTTTTCCTAACCATTGAGCCCCTGGCAACTACTTTTCTATTCTGTGTTTCTATGAGCTGGAAATTTTTTGGTAGATTCCACATAACTATTGTGCGGATAACATTGTATAGCATAACTGAAATTTACTAGGAGAATAGAGCTTAAATGTTTTTACCAAAAAAACAAAAAAGAGAGAGAGAAAGAGAAACATGGGAGGCAGGAGTCATGATAATTAACTAGATGGGGAGAATCCTTTCCCAATACACAAGTATATCAATAGGTACACATATCCCAATATACACTTTATGATTCCAGAATCCAATCATAACTGAATGGTTATTTTAATGGCTGCCACTTAAATAGCACTTTCATTTAAGCCCCATGCTAAAAACTTTATAAATTTTACCTCATTCAATGGTATAGTATATAACACATTGCTAGTAAGTATAATTCCAAAAAAAGCATACAAGTCCAGATCACATGCTCTTAACCATTGTAATGAAATATAGGGTGAAGTTCTTTGGGTGTCCATTGCTCCTCATTCCTACCATTGAAAGAAACCTCAGATTCCAACTGGCCCAAGGGGAAAAAGAAAGAGAGAGAAAGAAATAGAAGGGGAGTGAAGGAAAAGGAGAGAAAAAAGGGAGGAAGCAGGAGAGGGGAAGGAGAAAGAGAGAAAAAGAGAGGGAGAGAAGAAAGAAGGGAAAGGAAGAAGAAAGGGAGTTACAGGAGGCAGAAAAAGAAAGAACTTAATTTGGGGCTTCTAAACCTAAATCCTACTAATTCAAAATTAATTCAAAAGATTTCAAGCATAATTTTGATTATATGCAAATTTCAAAATTATGTCCTTGTCTAAGATGTACACCTACACATACTTAATATGTAAATTCACTGTATTGCCCTGTGTTTGCTGAGTTCGGGAATAAGATAGAGAAAGTAATTCAGATGCATTAAACAGGAATAGCATTTGGTTGATTAAGTTAATCTTACAATCGATGTGTTCTTACCAATGAGATGGGAAAATCTCAGAGTCTAGAGACCACAGCTCTTTCATCACTAATCAGAACCATATAGGACCAAGAGAACCTGAACTCAGATAGCGGAGGCTCCCTCACTTTTAGACAGAACTTGTATGGGCACTGCAAACATTTCCCATAATGACTTAGCAGTCTTCCTGTTTCTACGTTGATCTGTACCCATCCATTCTGATTGACATATTATCTAGAGATTTTAACACAGTTACAGGCAAGTTTCTCTGACCCCCTGGGTCTTTCAGCCACTAAAAGGAACCTTTTCTGTATTTCTGTTCTGATTATAGGTAGATTTTAAAGTGAAGTTATCTAGATCTCATCATACTTTCCATATTTCCAATTAGTGTCCTAAGAACTAATAACGTACTCAAAAACAAGAAGCTTTAAGAAAAAGCATATATTCAAATGTCACATAATATAACTTTAAGTGCCTTTGATGAGGAGATAAACTGGAAGATTTTAAAGGTCCAGCTATTTCAGAGGCCCCACAAGGAATAAATGTTAGTAACAATGTGTGCCTCAGGCAGTCAAGAAGAGGAGTGTGGACTAAAACTATTGGGAAATGCTTTATAGGAGTGGTAAAACTTCAGGACTCTGCAGCTTTTAACATCTGGCACCATGCACAAAAACCTCAGCAATACTAACTCTTTCCATATTCCCTGTAATCTATAGCAAGAACACTTACATTTATATAATAGCCTGGGTTTTACTGGTACTGTTTGAAATAATATAGGTGAATATCCAGTACTTGCCAAGTTATTTTCAGTCTCCCTTTTAAATTACAGTAAAACATTTTATTAGCGCCTGCAACTAAATCATCACTAGAGATGGTAGTTGAAATCAACTGTACAAATGTTAGCAGCTTCCAAGGAGGAAAGAGCAAAGTAAATCAAGAATCAAAATCTGGGAAGTAAATGAAAGCAATGGATTAAGTCAGAGAAAGTCTGGCCCATCCGCATATCGAAAGGTAATCTTCGTATCTGAAAAAGAAGAGATTGGAAAGTGAAGGGGAAAGGGAGGGGTGGGAAGGGATACTTAGGGAGTTTGGGATGCACATGTACACACCGCAATATTTAAAACAGATAACCAACAAGGACCTACTGTATAGTACACGGAACTCTGCTCAATGTCATGTGGCAGCCTGGATGGGAGAGGAGTTTGGGGGAGAATGGATTCATGTATATGTCCCTTTGCTGTTCACCTGAATCTATCACATTTGTTAATTGACTATACTCCAATACAAAGTAAAACTTTTTTTTTTTAAGTAACTTAACATGAAAAAAAAAAGAAATAAAATAAAGGTGATACAGAGGCAGGAGGATATTTTGAATATTGGGCGGGCTAGTAAAGGAGAAGGAAAAAAAAAGAAAAAGCATCCAATGAGTAACCTATTAAGGTCTTTAGAGTAAATAATATTTATATTTACTTTAAATCTAATTATCACAGTTTATTTACACTGAAGAAAAAAATGAAAGGGGATTAATGACCTGAAATGAGATTTTATATTAAGATGATAAACACTAAAAAAAAATAGTCATCTTATCAAATACTACGTTCTGTATTAAATCCACAGAGTAAAAAGGTATATGCCCTGCCTATAATAGTTTATAAAACCAGATTCAAATAACCAGAGTACAGGCATTTGACATTTGCTATCATAAACTAGGATAAAATAGACTCTCTGTTCCACTGGAGTACAGGCATTTGACATATGCTATCATAAACTAGGATAATATAGCCTCTCTGTTCCACTCCTAGCAAATTCATGCTTTTAGAGCCGGGGAACAGTGCTGGGTCTCTGACTACAGGGCAGTGAGAGGTGCCTCAGCAAAAGATAATTGATCATAAATGTTTCCCCAGAGATCTCCTATTTAGTAAAAGACATAGGTTCTGTGAGCTTACACAACTTGAGGGCCCTCTCTAAGAAAAATACATGTGCAAATAAAAAAAATAATAGTTCGCATACATTTCAAATTATTAAAAGCTGACAAATACTGTAAATCTCCCAAATAAATATATTAATATAAAATCTGCTATTGTTAACTGTCAAGAGGCTATGATATTTCCCCCATTACATCTTTGTCTGCATACTCTTTGAATGTCTGTTCCCATGACCAAAAAATGTAATATTTTATGCAGAGAGACTAGAAAGACAGTCTTTTCTCGAATATCAGTTATCCAAAAAAAATTTTATTATCTGAGATACTTTAAAACTTTCAACTTCATACATGACATACTTGAAGTATTGCTAGAGCTATAGCTCAAACAAACGAACAGAAAAAATAGCCAAGATCACCCCAATGTCATGAGACACAGGACACATGTGTCAGGGGGGCAGCTGAAGCTGAAGAGGACAATGGTCTTAACCAATCACGGTTTAACTACCTTACTTTTGCAAACGCACCCAAGCCTCAATTTTTAACTCTGTGAACACTTTCACTTTCCAGTACCTTGGAAGGGAGTCACACAAAAGGACACGGGCAAACCTAAATTTTGTTACTTTCACTGTAACAAAAGTTTTCAAAACTTTCACTCTGCCTCCATTCCCATTTTTCTGGAAGATACAGTAATTACAACTTCCTTGCCCACTTATGACACCACGCAAATGGCAACCATCAATGTCAGATGTTTTTTTTAAGCCGCTTGAAGACCAGTCAATAGTGAGTTTCTCTATTGCCCTTGCTTGGTAAAGAGTATACATTGCAAATATATCACAGTCATGGACTGATTATTAAGTAAATGACAGGGACCATTTTAAGCAATTGCCATTAGGTTCTACAAAATCTCTACAATGAACTAATGCTACATGTCTACAAGGTAGACATGTAGCACTCTTCAATGGGATCAGCAGTGTGGCAGTTAAAATAAACCAGGATGAAAATAATGAAACACCAATGACAGAGGGAAAGAAGACGAGAAACAGAAGCCAAAGATACATTAGATTCAGTGTTACCTTGGTGGCACGAGAAACAGAAGCCAAAGATACATTAGATTCAGTGTTAACTTGGTGGCAATTTAATGTGGACACGAAAAAGAAGCAAAGTCTGGAATGACTCTCAGACTTCTTCTGGCTTGAGAAATAAGAAGAATGATAATCTTTTTAAACTATGACCAGAAACACCAAAGGAAAGTAAGGTTCAAGAGTCACCATAGCCCATTCTTTGCAACCCCATGGACTGTAACCCACTGGGCTCCTCCGTCCACGTGATTTTCCAGGCAAGAATACTGGAGTGGGTTGCCATTTCCTCCTCCAGGGGATTTTTCTGACCCAGAGACCTAACCCATGTCCCCTGCATTGGCAGGCAGGTTCTTTACCACTGAGCTACCTGGGAAGCCACTCAGGAGTCATTACATGGAAGACAAAAACCACTAAGGAAAAGAGAGAAAACGAAAACAACATGAACATACATTTCAAATCTCCTACAAAGATACGATTTTATACCAATTATAAAATGAGGAAAAACTCAAATTAATGTGTACCTATCCCTGGTGACTCAGATAGTAAAAATCCACCTGCAGTTCAGGAGACTTCGGTTCAATCCCTGGGTTGGGAAGATCCCCTAAGGAAGGGAATGACTACCCACTCTAGTATTCCTGCCTGGATAATTCCATGGAGAGAGGAGCCTGGTGGTCTACAGTCCATGGGGTCGCAAAGAGTTGAACACAACTGAGAGACTGAAACTTAAAGTCAATAAACAAATTTGATGGGTAGGTAAACTCATTAGTTTTAGATTCTTACACTACAGCAGAATAACTATAAAACTGTTCTGTTCAAGACTATCAAACTGATTTACATACTGGAACAATTAGAAGAATCCTGGTTTCTCTATCGATTAAATAACAACAAAATTGTTTGACCCATAGTTTTGAGGAATCAGTCCTAATGACCCCACTGTGTCTGTATCTAACATAGGAAGCAAGTTAATAAACAGAAAACTCAATTAAACAGAGACAAGGAGGAGGTGATCTCACACTCTGTGAAGACTGCAGAGCCCAATGGAAGGAGAAAGACTGCATCTTTAAGAACTCAGCCAATGAAAAGCCACAGATTCTTCATTTATTATAGCCTCCCTACTTCCTTTTTATCTCTATAAAAGTGTTCTCCTTTGGGGGATTTGCCTATGGCCTTGCATTGGTTGCAATCTCCGAATTGCAATTCTCTGCTGATCCAAGCTCATCTTTGCTGGAGAAGTATCTGGGAGTCTACTTGTTTTAGGTAAACATATGAATTAGATAAACTTTTTAATATTATATTTTTATTTTCAAATTACATATTAAAACTGTTTTTATAACAGTAATACATCTATGTTAAAAAAAAAAAGGAAAAGAAACAATCATATAAGGAGAAAATAATACCCATAACTATACTACCTGCAAATAATCACTCTTCAATATTTTTACATTTCTTTCTATATCTGTGCATTTGTGCATTATGTGCTTAAAAACACTTATTTACATAATTAGGATTATACTACACATTTAGTTTCCTTATTCAAATCATTTACAAACACTTGCTCTGTACTCACCCATCAGGTAAATATTTGGGAATATAAAATAAATTAGACAGAGTTCATAGCATCACTTTACTGACAAAGGCCCATATAGTCAAAGCTATGGTTTTTCCAGTAGTTATGTAGGGATGTGCCTGGTTGAACCTAGCATTGTGAATTTCCAGACCACTAAAGAAATAGTTGGAAATAGACCATGGTTTCATAAAACTGCCACATTCATCTTTGGTTATTTTCTAAAACCTTGTTTTGTAAATGGAAAATTGTGAGTGACTACACCTTTCTCATTCCTCAGCCATAATTTTTATGGTAATTAGTCACACAATCTGTATTAACTTCTGGAGTTAAATATACTGAAGTCAGCATCTTTGATTTCAAAATAATTTTAAAAATATAGCTTTATGATTCAGTAAAAAATCCAATGTCTTGGCCTGAACATGGGTAGGAAAGAACACTGGCAAGAAAAATGACCACAGTGTTTCTCTCAGCAGTCACAGGGTAGAGAAATGGAATTATAGGCTAATTATCTGGTACTTCAAGCACATAAAATGTTTTGAAGCACATGAAAAACCAATGAGAAATACTAGTTCATTAGAGATTTAATGCTCAGATTTGAAACCACAGCTTTTACTTGCAAAATAGATTCACAGTAGATGATAAGTGTCACCGGGAAGCAACGTTTTATTCTAACTTTATCTATACAGTAAACAATGCTGGTATTAATCAGAGACATTTATAAACAAAAAATAAATGATATTAATCCAATGAGGTTATAAGCAAGATGTTAATCAAGTTGTCCTCAACTGCAAGGAACTAGCACACTAATTATAAACTCAAGAATTAGAAGAAGAGCCAAATCCTCTGTCCATGGGATTCTCCAGGCAAAAATACTGAAGGGGGTAGCCATTCCCTTCTTCAGGGGATCTTCCCAATCCATGGGTCGAACTCAGGTCTGCTGAATTGCAGGCAGATTCTAGACCTTCTGAGCCACCAGGGACGCCCCAATTATAAACTTGAGAATTAGAAGAGCCAAATAGATAAGTCTGGAGATATATGAAATGGTCAGTAAATTTTCACAAAGACAAAAATGATTACAGTTAATCATTACACCAGAAAGTTATCACTAGCAACAGCCCCCAATGGTTACTAGTCTCAAAGGCACTGAACCATAGTCAAGCAAATATCCAAATAATAGCTTTAGCAGTTTTCATGTAAACCTTAAATTCAACCTAAAGTAATTATTTTCAGTAACTGTCACACTGCTAAAGGAAAATCCAAAAATTTTGCTGGAAGTGCTTTTTTCTTTACATGTACAAAAAAATAATAATGATGATACTACACATATCCACCATAATGGTAAACTGAAAAAGGCAGAAACACCAAGTGTTAGTGAAAATGTAGAACAGCCAGGATTCTTGCATACTACTCATGAGAATATAAATTGAACCAACTTTAGAACACAGTTAAGTGGAATCTGCTGAACGTGATTTTATTCTCTGTGACCCAACATTCTTGCTCTTTGATATTTAACCAAGAGAAATCAATCCATATACACAACAAATGAACATCCTAGAATATTCAGGGCAGTACGATCAGTATAAGATTAAAGTTGGAAATTACCCAAAATACATCAACAATAGATGTATTGTTTAGATGTATTGTTAGATAGATTGTGATATATTCATAAAACAGAAGTCAGCACATGAATGAGGATGGATGATTTACAACTATAGGTAACAATGTGGCTGAGTCTCACAATAACAAGGTTGAACAAAAAAACTCAGACATTAAAGCCTGTGCAGCAGAAAGTGAAGAGGAACTAAAAAGCCTCTTGATGAAAGTGAAAGAGGAGAGTGAAAAAGTGGGCTTAAAGCTCAACATTCAGAAAACAAAGATCATGGCATCTGGTCCCATCACTTCATGGAAAATAGATGGGGAAACAGTGGAAACAGTGTCAGACTTTATTTCTGGGGGCTCCAAGATCACTGCAGATGGTGACTGCAGCCAGGAAATTAAAAGACACTTACTCCTTGGAAGAAAAGTTATGACCAACCTAGATAGTATATTCTAAAGCAGACATTATTTGCTGACTAAGGTCTGTCTAGTCAAGGCTATGGTTTTTCCTGTGGTCATGTATGGATGTGAGAGTTGGACTGTGAAGAAGGCTGAGCACTGAAGAATTGATGCTTTTGAACTGTGGTGTTGGAGAAGACTCTTGAGAGTCCCTTGGACTGCAAGGAGATCTAACCAGTCCATTCTGAAGATCAACCCTGGGATTTCTTTGGAAGGAATGATGCTAAAGCTGAAACTCCAGTACTTTGGCCACCTCATGCAAACAGTTGACTCATTGGAAAAGACTCTGATGCTGGGAGGGATAGGGGGCAGGAGGAGAAGGGGACAACTGAGGATGAGATGGCTGGATGGCATCACTGACTCGATGGACGTGAGTCTGAGTGACCTCCAGGAGTTGGTGATGGACAGGGAGGCCTGGCGTGCTGTGATTCATGGGGTCGCAAAGAGTCGGACAGGACTAAGTGACTAAACTGAACTGAACTGTGTGACTGCATTTACATACAGGGCAGGATGTGGCAAACCAATCTATGTTTTTCCAGACCAGGATATAAGGATAGCCCATGTAATTGAAAGGTGGTTTAAAGAGGGCTTCTGGCATCCTGATACTGTATTGCTTCTCAGTCTGAGTGTTGGTTACCTAAGATATGTTGAGTTTCTGAAAATGGATTAAGCTGTAGGTTTATGTGCATTTTTCTGCATACGTATAATACTTCAATGAATTGGAGAAGGAAATGGCAACCCACTCCAGTACTCACGCCTAGAAAATCCCATGGACAAGAAGCCTGCAGGCTACAGTCCGTGGGGTCACAAAGAATCAGACACAACTGAGTGACTTCACTTTCACTTTCAAAGAAAAGGTTAAAATAAAGAAAAGTTTACAATGATTCCAAAAGTATTTTTCTACCAAACCTACGCCTTTATTTATTAAGCTTAATTTAACCAAAATAAAGTTTTGCTAATTAATTCCAAGAAATTCAATCATACATGTAAAACTATAGAGTATTCAAGAGAAGATTAAAAAAAAATTCCCATGGTACAAATGTACAATAATGCAGGATAACACATCAGATACATAGGAAAACATAAGAAAATAATAAATATATACACTGATTTTTCAACTTTTAAGATACCATAAATTGATTAGATACACCATCATTTTATGTGCCAATTAGAAAGGTGAAACACTTGTATGTTTCAATCTATGAAATAGGTGAAACAATCTATGAATGCCACTGAGTATAAAATAAATTTAATGAAAAATACATTGTTTTGTAAGTGTCTCTTAGAGTGGATGAGAAATGTGCCATAAATAAACAGTAGGAACGGTGGGTGCTCAGACTAAGAAAGGGTCCACATGGCAGGTATCCTCTAGGAAGCAGTTATCTATTAAGTGGACAAAAAAATAACCTTTGAAGGGTAGAAAGGAAAGAAGTTAAGGGCTGGAAGATGAGGTCATTCCAGGTTAAGGAAGCTTTAGAACAAGAAGGAGGGCAGAGGCAGCAAAGTACGTATCACTGTGTGGACGCAGAGAAGAGATGGCCTAATTAGAGAACAGGCAGGCTAATTAAGAGTAGCGAATGCAGTGTTAGGAAACATCTGGAGATATATTCGGATGGCAAGGTGAGGCCAAATAATAGAAGGGTTGGAATTCCAACAAAAACAATTTGGACTCCATTCAATTGGCAGTAATGGCGGGTGTTTATAACGGGGACCAGCCGTTATTAAAATGACATTTGAGGAGGCTTATCTTACTGGGTTGGATGTGGGAAACGAGAAGCAGAAAAGAAGAAATGATTGCTGTAATATAGGTGTGAAGTGATGAACACTGGGACTAGAGTGCTGACATTAGAAAATGCATTAAATAAAATTTCCACAATATACCTTTATGGTGCATTCCATATGTAAAATGAAATGTGATGTTGCAGAAGTAAGTTCAACATCCTAAAAGCAAACTACACGTTTTTCTTTTTCATAAAATATTTGACTTATTATTAGAAACTTGAACATGCGTTTGATCTATACATATTTTGTGTAAGGGAGATGAATAAAAGAGAATGATGAGAAATAAATATTTCCAGCCTTTTCCAAAGAGATTCAGTCAACTTTTTAAGACCTAAAGTTTCTAAACACCTAACTAAAGAATTTCTTGGGTATTGACCTACTTAGTTATGTATGTTGGATGTTTGAAAGTGAAAGTCACTCAGTTGTGCCCAACTCTTTGTGACCCCATGGACTATACAGTCCATAGAATTCTCCAGGCCAGAATTCGGGAGCAGGTAGCCTTTCCCTTCTCCAGCGGATCTTCCTGACCCAGGGATTGAACCAGGGTCTCCTGCATTGCAAGCAATTCTTTACCAGCTGAGCTAACAGGTTTACTTAATTTAAATCATGAATGATTAAAAACTAATATGTCCATAACTGGATTTGTGTGTGTGTGTCTGTATTTCTATCCCTGTTTTTCCTTTTATCCTTCCAATACAACATGCAGAGCACATGGTCTTAAAAGTATTTACAATCTTTATATTAAGGCTTAGAATATTTAGTAAAGTGCTTTGCTCAATGAAACAAGGCAAAATCTGTGTAGACTTCCTCAATGAGTTATGCAAATAATATTTGTCTCTAGATAGAATCTTAGGTAACAATAAGCATTTGGGCACTTTTTTAACCTAAAAAGTTAAATTTCCAACTGGTGAATCATTCATTATAGAATGACTACAAAGCTGATGAGTGACTACTTTTAGATTGAAAGTGAAGTGAAAGTGTAAGTCACTCAGTCATGTCTGACTCTTTGTGACCACATGGACTGTAGCCCACCAGGCTCTTCTTTCCTTGAAATCCTCCAGGCAATAATACTGGAGTGGTTAGCCATTCCCTTTTTCCAGGGTACCTTCCAGACTCAGGGATCGAACCCAGGTTTCCTGCATTGCAGGCAGCTTCTTTACCACCTGAGTCACAAATACAGTGTAATCATTCACTTGAGTCACAGCACAGTATTACCAACACAGCAAAAGAGACAATTGGAATCAGTTTTTCTCTTAGAAGTTTTATGGATTGAAGGGCAGAAGACTGGCTGGTGTCCCTACATTACTCAGAGTAGATATAATTAAAGGGGATAATGTGTCTGGAATGGGAAAGTAGAATGTCATATCTATTCATTCAAATCTGATTCATCCTGTTATAGGCATGTATGTGTGTTTATAAACCTTAATAACAGAGGAACAGGAGCTAAGCCTATACCTTAAGAGACCTAATTGAAATGACTGAATATAGAAACACTTTACTGTAGTGACATGTAGTATAATTATGCTGGCAATTTAGAAAAAATAAATGCTTTGGTCACACTAAAAGTAAAAAGGTGGTTTTTAACATAGCTAATAAAGAAAGACTTACTATTTACCTATGGAACATAATAATTTCAGAAAAGGATGGAATCACATTATTCAGTTGTCTGCATCAATTATGTCTCAAACTATCAAGAGAGATGGTGGTAAATGTTACTTAATGATTTTTAAAAACTGTATAATCATGGTCTTTATGTCTGCATGCCTTTTTATAAGCAAAATAAGGTTGTTCTCATTCCTCTCTGAGTTTGTTATGTGTTATCAATCCTTTTCTGAATATTAATAATGTCACTTAGAAATATAATTACATTCTTAATAATGAACAATATTTTCTAATACACTGAATTCATAATTCCTTCATTAACTTTTACTTCTCTTGAATTCCTCAAGTTTGAACAGTTCTTACAACAAAGTACTACTACCAGACAAAATACAAAATGAAGGCTTAATCAAGGATGTCATGCTTCTATTGATTATTATAAACCATTCCTAAAGATTTCTTAGTGTAATATTACTTAACCATTATTGTTGAACTTTATGATATTTCAAGATTTTCGATTTTTTATCATTTATAACAAGGGTATTTTACCACTCAATGCGTAATAGTTTGCCCATGTCTCAGCAAAATCAGAATTGTTGAATCTTTAAAACAACAAATACTATCCTTTAAGCCTTTTTATTTTTATTTTTGCAAAAGTCTATTATATGACCTGATAAAGTAAAACAGCTCTATCTGACCCTGAGTTCTAATATCTTTGCAGTTTCCTCCATTTATGCCCATGAGTCCTCTATAAACATTCCCTACAAAGTACTGTGTGCTTTCCAAAACTGATACACTGTTGCACTGATGTGCTTAGTAACACGTTTCAGATACTTTAAAGTCAATTTTGCTTCACAAGGGAATAACAAGTTAGAAATTGTGCTCCCCAAAACAATTCAAACCAGGAGACAACAGAGAAAATAACTTTTTTTCAAACAAAATCCAACAATAACCAAGGGTTGTGATTCTTAAAAGATGACAAATGAGAAAAGTCTATGATTTCTAGCTGGAGGCAATTTCCACCTGAGAAATGAAACTGAATTGAGCACACAGAGATCTAAGTTTGGAGAGGCTGAAGCAACCAGAATTTTAAGGAAGGAATTCTAGAGAAAAGGGAGTTTTGAAAACCAAAAAAAGGAGAAAAAATCAGATATTTGCATAGGAGGCCTCTTGAGTCTTGTCTGAGTAACAATCTGTGCATGCCTGGGCAAACCTCATGAGGACAAGATGAAACAACTTGCAAAAGAAAACTTTCTTGGGATAAGCAAGATAAAAATTCCTAGAGATCACACAGGACCAGTATTATATCAGTTCTTTTCAGCCAGAGCAGAAAGACCTTGGTGAAATTAGTAGACACTACAGAAGGGCCATTCCTTATATGTAGGACAAAACTATCCCTAGAATAGTGGCATATTTAAGTCCATGCATACTGGTAATTATACCAAATATGTATGGTCTAAACACTCCAGTTTTTAAAAAGGGAGTATTATTCATACAAAAAGCAAGACCCAAAGATTTGCTGTCTATAAGAAACACACTTTAAATATGAACACACTGGTCAACAAAATGCAAAAGAATGACTGAAAGAAAAGATCTATTATAAAAACATTAAACATAAGAAAACAGGAAGTGCTTTATTAAAAATAAAAAGAACTAGATTTTGGAACAAGCAACATTTCCAAAAATAAAAGAGAGAGTTCAAAATGATACAAGGTCAATTAATCAAGAACACACAACAATTCTATATACATATGCACCCAATAACAACCTCAAAATACATGAAGTAAGTCCTAACATAACTAAAGAGACAAATATACAGTTAGATTTTAGCATCTCTCTTTTGATAAATGATAGAACAAATGGACACAAAATCAGTAACTATATACATATGAAAAACACTACCAAACAATGGAACCTAACTGACGATTATGACCCAACAACAGAAAAATACACAATGTTCTCAAAAGCAAAGGCCAATGTGTGGATATTTGAAAATTAAACAATATACTACTCAGGAACTCATGGATCGAAGAAGGCAGCACAAAAGAAATTTGAAAATTTAAACAGTAAAAATGAAAACAATAGATTCTAATTCCTGAGGAGTGGCTAAAACACTGCCTTCAGAAAAATTATAGCATTAAATGCATACATTAAAAAAGTTTTTAAGACGGTCTGCCCTTCAGAAATTTCAAGAGTAAATTAAATCCGAAATTAGAAAGAGAAAAAAAAAAGAACAGCAAATAACAGAACAGATGAAAGACAAAGGGAGAAAGATATCAATAAAACTTAAGGCTATTTCCTAAAAACAAATTTTAAAATTTGATAGCCCTTTAGCCAGACTGATCAGACTAAAGCTGCTTTAACCAAAATAAACACTGGAACCACCCGACTGTCTGATAACAGGGAAATGGACAAGTTGTGGTATACTCATGAAACAGAATACAGTAAATACGAAGGGATGAACTGATGACATACACAAAAGCATGGATGAATTGAAAACCATTAAGTCAAAAAACTTGATATAAACGTTCTTATTTACACAAAATTTTAGAAAAGACTATGCCAGTCAGGTGATGGAAAGCAAATCGGTGACTGACAGGCTGAAAGGAAAAGAAAAAAGCTGAATGGAATGCGGCAGAAGGGAAATTTTAAGGGTAATGAAAATGTTCTATAACACAGTTGTGGAAGTGGTTACACAAGTGTATAAATTTGTCAAAATTCATCAGAATGGCTCAGACAGTAAAGTGTCTGGCCACAATGTGGGAGACCTGGGTTCAATCCCTGGGTTGGGATGATCTCCTGGAGAAGGAAATGGCAACCCACTCTAGTACTCTTGCCTGAAAAAGTACATCCCATGGACGGAGGAACCTGGTAGGCCACAGCCCATGGGGTCGCAAAGAGTCGGATACAACTGAGCGACTTCACTTTCACTTAGTTTATGCAAACTCTACCTCAGTAGTATTTGCTGAAAATTATTATGTGAATATACAGCATGTACAGAAATACAGTTAATGCCATAATAATATACAGATACATGCTATAAGCATGCTTTGCATTCATACTGGATAAAGTAGTAAATATTTATGTATATAAAGTATCAAGACATATATACACTACCATGTGTAAAACAAAGAGCTAGTGGGAAGCTGATGTGTAGCACGGGGAGCTCAGGGGTGATGACCTAGAGGGGTGGGAAGAGGGGCTGGGAGGCAGGCTAAAGAGGGAGGCGATATATGTATACTTACAGCTGATTCACTCTATTGTACAACAGAAGCTAACATAACATGGTGAAGCAATTATACTACAATAATAAAATAAAATATGTATGTATATTCTGTGATTCATTTGATTATTTGTCCAGAAAGCATGTAACTGAACTTCACAGTAGGATGAAGTTCATCCTTGGATGATGCTTAGATGCTTTAAGTGTTTAAGACAAAATATTTGCCCTCAAGGACTCACAATCTGACATCATAATAGAAAGGAGAGGAACAGGCGAGAATGGAGAAAGAAAAAAATCAATTCAAGTGGGCCCTAGGATTCAAGAGGCAGCTATGGAGAAAGAGAACTCAGTTTCAGGCCATCTTTATAAATGGTCTCATTCACCAGCTATAAAATACACATCTTTTAGCTCTTGATTCTTGCCGAATAAGAGCACAAATTTTTTTCTTGAAAGCCACTGAAGAGTGAAAGTGAAGTCGCTCGAGTCCGACTCTTTGTGACCCCATGGACTGTAGCCCACCAGGCTCCTCCATCCAAGGAATTTTCTAGGCAAGAGTACTGGAGCAAGAGTACTGGATCTCCTTCTCCAGGAGATCTTCCCGACCCAGGGATCAAACCTGGGTCTCCTGCTGACACTATAAATAACTATTTCTTATGGCTGAAGACTCAAGCTGAAGTTAGTATTAACATCAGAGGGAAAAATGCATAACTCCATTTGATATTTCGACAAAGGGGAACAAAATTCCATTTGATACTTCAGCTTGCAAAGCTAAATATTTTTACCATTCTTTATATATAATTTCTGCAGTGGGAAGAGCTAAGTTCCCAGACTTTGGTTTTACATGAATGAATGTGAAACAATTTCAGTTTTCAACTGCAATGACAACCAGTATCAATGCTCCTCAAACTTCTTTTTCTTCTTTTAAACAGTACAATTTGTCAATTTATACTTTAAGCAGAAAGAAACAAACACAGAAAATGGGCAGAGACACAACTGTTCCAGTAGAAACTGGAACACAGGCCACTGCAGAGCCCCCAAGACCTACTACAAACAAGCTCCATGAAGTACACTTTAAAACCACTTTGTTGCATAATCAAAGAATAAAATTCTACTTAAAAAACAACTGATTAATTTCTTTGATACAGGCACAAAAACAATACATTAATTTACTTATTATTCCTTCAGGTAGGGAATAATAAGCTGTAGATGTTCCCTGAGAGTTGGTTCGATGAAGCCAGGCTCACAGGATCTCGTCAGGGAATAAGCTTTGTTTCATTCTATGACTGCATAAATCAACGTATATTTGGAAAATTTTCTATGGTCAATACAGCTAGCCAAGCACGTTTATGTGCCTTTAAAAATAGCACTTAAATACTTCTATTCTAAACCAAAAATAAGTTTAAACCTCTCAAAGTTATTCAATCTGACAAGCCTTTAAATAGGTAATGAATGGTTTTCCATGAGGGTCCTAGTCTTTTCTACATCTGTGTGGGTTAGACATTTCCGAAAGAACAGTTCTTTTGTGCAATCCTGAACTTCAATTTCCAGGCCCCATCTAAAAGAGGAAGTATAGGCAGTGAGTGAAACGAACAAATACTAAAAGACTTATCCAAATATTTTTTAAGCTGCGAAAGTATTCAGGGTAAGTTTGGAAAAAGTATAAATTGGTTTTCATTTTATAACAACTGGCTAATCCTATTGTGTTTACTTTGGAAATTTCACTTGAAAATGAACTTTATTCTGTTTGATGTTGCACCCTGAATTCAGAAACATTTTTCTAAATCCGTGTACTGAGTATTGTCTTATTCTACATTTCTAATAAAAATGAAGAATACTGTAGGAAAAAAAGCAAAAAACAAAAATTCAGGAAGCCAAGATCAGAATTCATATTCTGTGACAATTATACTGCTAGAAAAGAATAAACGTTAAGACAAATTATTTATTTCCTAAAAAAGATACAAAAGTGAATTAAATTTAGTAACAATCAAATTGGTCTTTTTGTCTGATTTTTCCCTATTTGTAATTTTCTTAAATATGTGAAATGGAACACTTCCTGCCAGATCTGTAGATAGAGATGTCAAAGCCATCAGGGATTCCAGCCTTCCAAAAGTAAATTTCTGAATTTCTGAGCCAGGAAAAACAATGCCAGCTACCCAGCAGCCATCAGCCACTCTGAAAGGTAAGCACCGAAGAGCTGCGAGGAGGGGAAATTACGAGAAAGTCAAAGAGGCAGCCATTCACCATATCCACCACTCCCTAAGGTGAAGGAGGAATTAAGGATATGAAAAATCGAGAGGCATGATGCTGGCTCTAGACCGCTGAAATACAAATAAAAGGAGATATTTCATTGAACCCAGAAGCTTGTATCTTCCTATGTATAGAAGAGCACTAAATTGAAGAACAATGGGAAAACCACTGGGCCATTCAGGTATGACCTAAATCAAATCCCTTATGATTATACACTGGAAGTGACAAATAGATTCAGGGATTAGATCTAATAGACAGGGTGCCTGAAAAACTATGGACTGAGATTCATAACACTGTACATGAGGCAGCGACCAAAACCATCATAAAGAAGAAATAAAAAAGGCAAAATGATTGTCTCAGGAACCCTTACAAATAACTGAGAAGAGAGGTAAAAGGCAAAGGAAAAAAGGAATGATAGACCCATTGGAATGCACAGTTCCAAAGACTAGCAAGGAGAGACAAGAAAGCCTTTAAAGGGAATAATTGTGAAGAAAAAGAGGAAAACAACACAGTGGGAAAGACTAGAGATCTCTTCAAGAAAATTAGAGATACCAAGGGAACAGAAAGCAAAGAGGAACGAAAGAGACTCTTGAGGACGGTGAAAGAGGAGAGTGAAAAAGCTGGCTTAAAATTGAACCTTCAAAATACTAAGATCATGACATCAGGTCCCATCACTTCATGGCAAATAGATGAAAAACAATGGAAACAGTGACAGACTTTATTTTCTTGGGTTCCAAAATCACTGCAGATGGTGACTACAGTCATGAAATGAAAACACACTTGCTCTAGGAAGAAAAGCTTGACAAACCTAGACAGCATAATAAAAAGCAGACACATACTTTGCAAACAAAGGTCTGTCTACTCAAAGCTATGGTTTTCCCAGTAGTCATTTATAGATGTGAGAGCTGGACCACAAAGAAAGCTGAGCATCAAAGAATTGATGCTTTTGAACTGTGGTGTTGGAGAAGGCTCTTGAGAGTCCCTTGGACTGCAAGGAGATCCACCCAGTCCATCCTAAAGGAAATAAGTCTTGAATATTCATTGAAAAGACTGATGCTGAAGCTGAAACTCTAATATTCTGGCCACCTGATGTGAAGAGCTGACTCATTAGACAAGACCCTGATGCTGGGAAAGATTAAAGGCAGGGGGAGAAGGGGATGACAGAGGACCAGATGGTTAGACAGCATCACCAACTCAATGGACATGAGTTTGAGCAAACTCCAGGAGACAGTGGAGGACAGAGAAGCCTGCAGTGTTGCAGTCCATGGGATCACAAAGAGTTGACATGACTGAGCGACTTAACAACAAAGGGAATATTCTTGCAAAGATAGGCACAATAAAGGACAGAAACAGTATGGACTGAACAGAAGCAGCAGAGATTAGGAAGATGCGGCAAGAAAACACAGAAGAACTAGATAAAAAAGATCTTAATGACCCAGATAACCACGGCAGTGTAATCACTCATCTAGAGCCAGACAGCCTGGAGTGTGAAGCCCAGTGGACATTAGGAAGCATCACTATGAACAAAACTAGTGGAGGTGATGGAATTCCAGCTGAGCTATTTCAAATCCAAAAAGATGATGCTGTGAAAGTGCTGCACTCAATAACATACTAGCAAATTTGGAAAATTCAGCAGTGGTCACAAGACTGAAAAAGATAACTTTTATTCCAATCCCAGAGAAGGGCAATGCAAAAGAATGTTCAAACTACCACATAATTGCACTGATTTTACATGCTAGCAAACTAATGCTCAAAAGCCTTCAAGCTAGACTTCAACAGTATACAAACGAAGAACTTCCAGATGTACAAGTTGGATTTAGAAAAGGCAGAGGAACCATGGAACAATCTGCCAACATCCACTGGATCACAGAGACAGCAAGGGGTTCCAGAAAAACATCTACTTCTGCTTCACTGACTATGCTAAAGCCTTTGACTGTATGGATCACAACGAACTGTGAAAAATTCTTAAAGAGATGGGAATACCAGGCACCTTACCTGTCTCCTGCAACCTGTCAAGAAGCAACAATTAGAACCAGACATGGAACAATGGACTGGTTAAAAAATGGAAAGGACTATTTTAAGGCAGTATATTGTCACCTTGCTTATTTAACTTATAGGCAGAGAACATCATACAAGATGCTGGCTGGTTTAACTACAAGTTGAAATCAAGACTACCTGGAGAAATATCGATAACCTCAGATATGCAGATGACACCACTCTTATGGCAGAAAGCCAAGAGGAATTAAAAAGCCTCTTGATGAAAGTGAAAGAGGAGAGTGAAAAAACTGGCTTAAAACTCAACATTCAAAAAACAAAGATCATGGCATCTGGTCCCATCACTTCATGGCAAATAGATAGGGAAACAATGGAAACAGTGTCAGACTTTATTTTCGGGGAGCTCCAAAATCACTGCAGATGGTGACTGCAGCCATGAAATTAAAAGACACTTGCTCCTTGGAAGAAGAGCAATGACAAAACTAGACAGTGAATTAAAAAGCAGAGACATTACTTTGCCAACAAAGGTCCATATAGTCAAAGTTATGGTTGTTCCAGTAGTCATGTATAGATGTGAGAGCTGGGTCATAAAAAAGGCTGAGTGCCAAAGAACTGATATTTTGGAACTGTGGTACTAGAGAAGACTCTTAAGAGTCCCTTGGAGAGCAAGGAGATCAAACCAGTCCATCCTAAAGGAAATCTACCCTGAATATACATTGGCAGACTGAGGCTGAAGCTCCAATACTCTGGCCACCTACTGCGAAGCACTGACTCATTGGAAAAGACACTGATGCTGTGAAAGACTGAAAGCAGGAGAAGAGGACGACAGAGGATGAGATGGCTGGATGGCACCACCGACTAAATGGACATGAGTTTGAGGAAGCTCCAGGAGTTGGGGATGGACTGGGAAGCCTGGTATGCTACAGTACATGGCGTTACAAAGAGTTGAATACAACTTAGCGACTGAACAACAACAATGAAATTCATTAACTTGAGTCAGTGATGCCATCCAACCATCTCATCCTCTGGCGTCCCCTTCTCCTCCTGCCCTCAATCTTTCCCAGCATCAGGGTCTTTTTCAATGAGTCAGTTCTTCACATCAGGTGGCCTAAGTATTGGAGTTTGAGCTTCAGCATCAGTCCTTCCAATGAATATTCAGCACTTCCTTTAGGATGGACTGGGTGGATCTCCTTGCAGTCCAAGGGACTCTCGAGAGTCTTCTCCAATACCACAGTTCAAAAGCATCAATTCTTTGGCATTCAGCTTTCTTTATAGTCTACCTCTCACATCCATACATGACTAGTGGGAAAACCATAACTTTGACTAGACGGACCTTTATTGGTAAAGTAATGTCTCTGCTTTTTAATATGCTGTCTAGGTTGGTCATAACTTTTCTTCCAAGGAGCACGTATCTTTTAATTCCATGGGTGCAGTCACCATCTGCAGTGATTCTGGAGCCCCCCAAAATAAAGTCTGTCACTGTTTCCACTGTTTCCCCATCTATTTGCCATGAAGTGATGGGACCGGAAACCATGATCTTAGTTTTCTGAATGTTGAGTTTGTTAACACTATAATATTTAGTGCTGTGATTGAACCTGGGTCTCCTGCACTGCAGGCAGAGTCTTTACTGCCTAGCCACCAGGGAAGCCCCATTAGGAAAATAAGGAATCCCAAAGCAGCAGGAAAAGTGACAAGAACCATCTGAACAACTGAATCTGGGGATGTATAAACAAAACAGCATTAGCTGATGGACAGGCTGAATCACAGGAATTAAGGAAGGCTCCTGAGGGCTTCAGAAGAGTGACAGAATGCTATCCCCACAAATACTTCTTTGGCACAAGAATTAATTTGAGCGATGGACAGGGAAGTCCAGTTGCTGCACCTCATGGGGTCACAAAGAGGTGCACAAGACTGAGCGACTGAACTATTTTGAGAAACAGCAGACACAAGAGAGGTTCTGAAAACAGAGTAGAAGTTACCTTTGAATAAAGGAAATCTCCATTTGTAATGATGTCTCCCTCTCCATACCAGGAAGACAAGAATGACTGGAAATCACAAAAGAATCTTTTCAATAGAGAGGGCCTGACTTATATCTGCATAACAAACCTTATCTTTGATAACCTTGCTTTTCCTGGACACTTCCCCAAAACTGCCTCCCCTAACCTTTCCTTCTTTTGATTTCTGGAAGTGATATTTGAGCCTGTTTCTAAGTCATCTTGGAAAGCGACTAATTTTTCCCCTGGGTATTTCCCATGTATACATAAGGTATACAAATTAATAAACTTCCTTTTTTTTTTTTCTTTTCTTAAACTGTCTTTCGTTACAAGATTCCCAGCTGAGGCACAGAAGGGTAGAGGAAAATTTATCTTTTTCCTTTCCTCATCTCCAAGACTCCATTGAAGTAAGTTCCAGTCTCTTGGCAGAAAGAAAGAAGAGAGAGCCCAGGACACCGAGTCAGAGTACTTGGGTTCAACATTGTTGACTTAAAAAGAGAAAGCACAACATGAGAGATGGGAGTCAAGTTTTATTGGGGACAAAATGAGGACTACAGCCCAGGAGATAGCACTTCATTTAGCTCTGAGAAACTGCTCCAAAGAGGCAAGGGGGAAGGTCACTGTATATATGATTTTGGTAAAGAGGGACATGGAACTGGACATAGAACAAACAGTCTGGTTCCAAATTGGGAAAGGAGTACATCAAGGCTGTATATTGTCACTCTGCTTATTTAACTTATATGCAGAGTACATCATGAGAAATGCTGGACTGAATGAAGCACAAGCTGGAATCAAGATTGCTGGGAGAAATATTAATAACCTCAGATATGCAGATGATGCCACACTTATGGCAGAAAGAAAAGAACTGGAGAGCCTCTTAATGAAAGTGAGAGAGAAGAGTGAAAAGGTTGGCTTAAAACTCAACATTCAAAAAACTAAGATCATGGCATCTGGTTCCATCACTTCATGGTAAATAGATGGGGAAACAATGAAAACAGTGACAGACTTTATTTTTGGGGGGCTCCAAAATCACTGCAGATGGTGACTGCAGCCATGAAATTAAAGACACTTGCTCCTTTGAAGAAAAGTTATGACCAACCTAGACAGCATATTAAAAAGCAGAGACATTACTTTACCAACCAAGGTCCATATACTCAAAGTTATGGTTTTTCCAGTGGTCATGCATGGATGTGAGAGTTGGACTACAAAGAAAGCTAAGTGCCGAAGAACTGATGCTTTTGAACTGTGGTGTTGGAGAAGACTCTCGAGAGTCCCTTGGACTGCAGGAAATCCAACCAGTCCATCCTAAAGGAAATAAATCCTGAATATTCATTACAAAGACTGATGCTGAAGCTGAAACTCCAATACTTTTGGCCACCTGATGTGAAGAGCTGACTCATTAGAAAAGACCCTGATGCTGGGAAAGATTAAATGCAGGAGGAGAAGGGGATGACAGAGGATGAGATGGTTGGATGGCATCGCCGACTCAATGGACATGAGTTTGAGTAACTCCGGGCATTGGTGATGAACAGGGGGGCCTGGCATGCTGCAGTCCATGGGGTCGCAAAGACTGGACAGGACTGAGCAACTGAACTGACTGACTGAACTGAAAGGGGGAGTACATTTCTACGGTCTCGCGAAGTTTCTGCTAGGCACGAGAAACAACCGTCACCATGAAGGATTTTGGTTTTGCTATTCACTCGCTCATTCATGTCTGACACTTTGCGGCCCCACCAACTGTAGCCCCGCAAGTCTCCTCTGCCCACAGACTTTCTAGATAAGAATACCAGAAGAAGTTGCCAGTTCCTACTCCAGGGGATCTTCCTGACTCAGGGGTCAAACCCCTGTCTCTTGCATCTCCTGTATTGGCAGGCCAGCTTGCTACCACTAGCACTCCCTGAGAAGTTCATAAAGGATTTTAGTGCTTTTCTAGATATGAGGAGATAGAGGAATTGGGCTCAGAAAATCAGCTCCTCAGAATAGCTAACCATCTGCAAACCTATCCTGCCAGTTTTCCTGGAGCATAGAGAGCCTCATTTCTGCTTTGCACCCTGAATTCCTTCAGCATGTACTAGAGCTCAGCAGCAGCACAGGATTTAATCCTTGCAGAGCTAGACTGCAAGTGCCCATGGCAAGTGCCAGCTTGTAGTCGACAACACCAGGCTCTTACTTAGACTCAGCATCCCTGCTTACACGGAACATGGCTAAATTTAGATACAGGGTCTCCCTCTGCATGGTGAAACTATTAGCCAGACAATTCCTTTCCTTTTGAGTTTTTGATGACACCGAAGAAAAGATCTAAGATTTTATGTAAATGTGGAAATTGCTGGGGATTTCTTCCAGTCGAAATCTCAACTTAATTCCAGTATTTTAATTCTGCATTTGTTCATTCAACAGACAGCAAGTTTCTACTAGTCTACTATATGCTTGGCACTCTGGTAGGAAGCAGAAATATAAAAACAAAAGCAGTTCTGGCTCATGTGAAGTTTATAGGCTATAACAGTAGATACACTATATTATATAACAGGATGATACAATGAGAGACGGACAAAGGACAGGTACCTAGCCCAAATTCGGGGAATCAAGGAGGGCCACAAAGGGAAATCACTTCTAACAAGAGACTAAAGGATTAATGGGAATTAGCCAGGTTAAGGGAAAATGAGGGATTGATGGTTACTGGTACAGAGTCTGGAAAGTTTTCTGGAAGAAAGGAACAGCCCATCCAAAGTCTAAGATGATAAAACAAAGTGCATCAGAGAAACTAAAAGAAGTATATCTTGTAATCAAAACAGTATGGTACTGGCACAAAAACAGATATATAGATCAATGGGACAGATCAGAGCCCAGAAATAAACCCACACTCTTATGGTCAATTAATCTCAATGAAAGAGACAAGAATATATAATGGAAAAAAGAGGGTCTCTTCCGTAAGCAGTGCTGGGAAAATCAAACAGCTAAGTGTAAAAGAATGAAATTAGAACATTCTCTTAACACCATGTTCAAAAATAAAATTAAAATGGATTAAATGTAAGACCAGAAACAAAAAACTCCAAGAGGAAAACATAAGCAGAACACTCTTTGACATAAATCCTAACAATATTCTTTAGGATCTATCTCCTAAAGTATAGGAAATAAAAGCAAAAATAAACAAATGGGACCTAATTAAACTTAAAAGCTCTTACACAGCAAAGGAAACCATCAACAAAACAAAAAGACAACCTACTGAATAGGAGAAAATATCTGCAAATGACATGACTGAAAAGGGACTAATATCCAACATATATGAACTGCTCACACTCAACATCAAAGATAAATAAACAGCCCAATTTAAAAATGAGCAGATCTGAATAGACATTTTTCCAACGATGAAACATTGATGGCACATGAAAAGATGCTCAACATTACTAATCACCAGAGAAATGCAAATCAAAACCACAATGATACATCACCTCACACTTTTTAGGATAAAAATCATCAAAAAGAACACACACAAAAAAATGTTGGCAAGAATGTGGAGAAAAAGGAACCCTCTTACCCTGTTGATGGGAATGTAAATTGGTGCAGCCACTGTAGAAAAAAAGTATGGAGGTTTCTCAAAAAACTAAAAATAAAACTACCATATGACCCAGCAATTCTACTTCTGGGTATTTATCTGAAAAAGGCAGAAACACTAATTCAAAAAGATACATGCTCTCCAATGTTCACAGCTGCATTATTTACAGTTACTAAGAAATAAAAGCAAATTAAGTGTCCAAAAACAGAGGAATGGATAAAGAGGACGCAGGAGGTGGGTGGGTGGGTGGGTGTGTGTGTGTGTGTGTGTGTGTGCGTGTGTATACATATCACACAATGGAATACCACTCTGTATGTGTGTGTGTGTGGGTGTGTGTGTGTACACATATCACACAATGGACTACTACTCGGCCATAAAAAAGAATGAAACCTTGCCATTTGCAGCAACATGGATGGACTAAATAAAATAAGTAGGAGAGGAAGATAAAAACTGTATGATATTACTTATAAATGGAATCTGAAAAGACAATCATCTAGTGACTATAACAGAAAAAAAGCAGAATCACAGATGTCAAGAACAAATGAGGGGTTACCAGTGGGGTGAGGGCATGGGGGATGGGCAAGATAGTAGGAAGGGATTAAGGGGTACAAACTATTATGCAAAAAATAAGCTACAAGAATACATTTACAACATGGAGAATATAGTCAATGTTTTAAAATAACTATAAATGTAGTGTAACCTTTAAAAATAGTGAATCACTATACTATACACCTATATAATACTGTACATTAACTATACTTCAACTAAAAATAGGAAGAAGTACCTTGTAACTGAACTCACATGGCTCACTCCACCTTAAACATGGACACCCTCTAGGACTGAAATCCCTTCAATTATCAATCTCTTCTTTGTACTACCACCCTCATTCTGTTCTGTGCCTTCTTCCCAGTAACTTAACTTTTCCCTGATCCTTAGGCCCCAAAACTTTTACTATGATTTCTAAAAACCCCATTCCACTGATGGACTCCCTTACTCCCAGTCTCCACCAAAACTTCAAAATACTTCCTAACCTCAAAGGAAATATGTCACTTAGGCAAGTTTCTTCTCTGATAACTTTCTTTTAATGAAGGATGTTCATTCTTCTGTACCCCATATATTTTAGAGACCTGGGGTGGCTTTCTTTTTCCTCACTACTTCTTGCCCCACCTCGAATAAAGCCCAGCTACTTTGAAAACTGTCTCAATCCATCTTATTGTCCTATTGCTCCATTCCTTATTTACTGAAGACTTTGGTACCTGGCCAGTTGCCTTTCTATTCCAAGCCTGTCAACACAGCCATTTCCACATTCACACAAATGATCTGTTACCTGCTTCTCAAATACCTTGACCTTCTCGCCTCTTGTAACGTTACCACTTCATTACAGCCACAGACTCCCACAGCCACATCAAGGGACTGGCTATCAACAAAGGTAGCCCCATAGATCTCACTTTCTCACCTTAGTCTCCAAATCCCCCAGACTTTATACATAGCTGCTCTCTCTGAAACCATTTTACACCATGAGAATGTGTATTACACCTATTTTAAAATTGAATCCTTAAAGACTAACATATAGGAGATAGGCCTCAGCATTGTTGAATGAATAAATGAGTGAAGAGAATACAGCAAAAAAATTAAGATATAAATAAATAAGAGAATTGAGCACCAAAGAATTGATAGTTTTGAACTGTGGTGTTGGAGAAGACTCTTGAGAGTCCCTTGGACTGCAAGGAGATCCAACCAGTCCATTCTAAAGGAGATCAGTCCTGGGTGTTCATTGGAGGGACTGATGTTGAAGCTGAAACTCCAATACTTTGGCCACCTGATGCAGAGAGCTGACTTATTTGAATAAACCCTGATGCTGGGAAAGATTAAGGGCCAGAGGAGAAGGGGACGACACAGGATGAGATGGTTGGATGGCATCACTGACTCGACGGACATGGGTTTGGGTGGACTCCAGTAGTTGGTGATGGACAGGGAGGCCAGGCGTGCTGCAGTTCATAGGGTCGCAAAGAGTCGGGCCCAACTGAGGGACTGAACTGAACTGAACTGAACTAAGAGAGTAACAGAGAGACAAGTAAAACCACCCTATGGCCACAGACTACATGAGACATCAGGAGAAGAAACGATGTGCTGACTGGGAAAGCTAGTGTGAAAACAGAATGGAAAGCATTTTAGTAACTGACTGCAAGTCAGGAAGGGAAGGTGGCAAAGACGACTCACGCCATTTGGACCGGGATGAATACAAGAAGGGTGGTAATATCAAGAGCAAAGGGGAGCTCTAAAAATGAACATGTCAAATGCACAGAGGAGCCTGGAGGGTACAGTCCAAAGGTTGTGAAAAGCCAGACATGAGCAGCAGCAGCAGCAACGGATTTATAATATAAATCTAGACAGAAACGCCATAAGAAATTAAGTAGGATAAGGGGAACTAGAACAGAAAATGAAAAGTGCCATTTTAAATAATACTTCCAGGAAAAAGAGACATATAAGTAAGGATCTAAATGAACTGAGGAAAGAAGAGAAACAACAGAGAAAGGAAGAAAAGCCTAAGTTATAATATCAAGAGAAAGGGTATACTCAGAAGCTAGCCAAGGTTGAAAGATACATTTAGAATAAGAGAGGAAGACGTACCAGCAAAGGAGAAAGAGAAGCAATGGAGATCTACTGCAAAAGAACATCAACCATATTAGGGATTTTCAGGGCAAGGAGGTTTCCAAAACAAAAGACAGCCAAATGGTCTTCAGTGTCACCTTTTACTAAGAAGAATCAAGACTGAGGTTAGTCTTTGATTACATGAATAGTTGTAACTGGGTGGAGAGAGTGAAAATTAAAATGCCAGAATAAATATGTATGAGGGGACGAAGTAGTTACCATTCAACGAGTCTGGTGAAGAAGAAAGAAGCAAAATTTGGAAGGTGGAGTTTGGTTTTTCACTTTGCTTTTGGATGAGTGAGACTTGCCCTGTGTCCTCCCAGATTCCAGAATCTAGTATATTGAGACACCGGGTCTGTGCGTGCTTCATCCTTTCACTGCAGTGTACCGCCTTGCTATAAACCTGGTCTCTAAGTATATGCAGTGTACTTGATTTTTTTTCAACTGAAAATGCTTTCACTGTTTTTATTTTATTTTAAAAGTAATATATTCATTATTGTGAGGCTTCCCAGGTGGTGCTAGGGGTGAAAAACCCACTAACCAATGCAGGAGACTTAGAAGCCTGGCAGGCTACAGCCCATAGGGTTGCAAAGAGTTGGACACAACTGAAGCAACTTAGCATGCATGCACATTCATTATTTTAAAAATTTTATAAAAGGACATAAAATAAAAATTATTAAAATTACCTGTACAGTAACTGTATCAGCATATTTGGGTATGACCTTTCCAATTTTTTAAGAAATATGCATATATATGTAAATGATTGTTTTTTTAAAACTGAAGTCTTACTAGATATAGAATTTCAATAAACACCCTTTGAAGGAACACTAATTTTAATTATTACTTTTACTAATTTGTTATTTAAATTTTAAAATTCATTATCAAATTATTGAGTCAATATATTAATTTAATAAATATTATTTGAATGGATAATGGGCAAATTTTCACAAATGGGTTACAAACTATGATGACTTTCTTCCTATTCCCAGAAGAAATTAATATTCAAATTTTAAATGGTTTTAACAAGACCATGTGTTTTTTCATAAGTTCATAATTTTAAAAGTTAATACAATATTCAAAAAATGGTATTTCTAAAGTAAATGATCTGTGTCTATTGAAGATAATAATTAAGAATTCTGAAAATCTTCTTTTTCTTTCTCTTCATTCATTCATTCACACCAAAGTTGTTTAAATTATATGGTAAATGACCTTAAAGTACATTTTTCTTTTGGGGTCTTTGGCAAAAAAGAAAAGAGCCATTTGTAATTTTTGTCATAAAGCCAAAACATGTACAAAACATTACAGGGGAGCTATCAAAAGTAGCTCATACCATCCCTCAAAATACTTTGCTTTTATAACCCTATTACAGCTGGTTCATTCCAGGAATGCATAAGGAAACCTGGAAAATATATGAAGCATAGACTCTGTTTCCATTTATTTACTCTAAATCACAAGGAAATTTCTTATGTAAAACTACCCTTACTTTGACTCTTAACTCTTTCATCCCCCCTTTGCCACTGCAGAAAGAGAAGCAAAAAATTAAGACTGTCCCTGATGAATGTTTCTAATTTCTGCTGAAACAAATGCAAATAAGGATAAATCATGATATGTATTTGGCATTTACCTACATTTGTAACCTAGTATCTTCATGAAATTGCCCATCACTTCCCTAAATAATCCTACTGTTTTCAATGCTGTCTGTTGGTTCATTATACAGAAATATTAGAAATAAAATCATGGGTTTTCTTCACTCTTTGTATTCCGTACATGTATTCAATTCATGAAATCCCTTCCATTCAGTTCAGTTCAGTTGATCAGTCGTGTCCAACTCTTTGCGACCCCATGAATTGCAGCACACCAGGCCTCCCTGTCCATCACCAACTCCCGGAGTTCACTCAGACTCACGTCCATCGAGTCCGTGATGCCATCCAGCCATCTCATCCTCTGTCGTCCCCTTCTCCTCCTGCCCCCAATCCCTCCCAGCATCAAAGTCTTTTCCAATGAGTCAACTCTTTGCATGAGGTGGCCAAAGTACTGGAGTTTCAGCTTCAGCATCATTTCTTACAAACAAATCCCAGGGTTGATCTCCTTCAGAATGGACTGGTTGGATCTCCTTGCACTCTAAGGGATTCTCAAGAGTCTTCTCCAACACCATAGTTCAAAAGCATCAATTCTTCGGCGCTCAGCCTTCTTCACAGTCCAACTCTCACATCCATACATGACCACTGGAAAAACCATAGCATTGACTAGACGGACCTTAGTCGGCAAAGGAATGTCTCTGCTTTTGAATATGCCCTTTAGGTTGGTCATAACTTTTCTTCCAAGGAGTAAGTGTCTTTTAATTTCATGGCTGCAGTCACCATCTGCAGTGATTTTGGAGCCCCAAAAAATAAAGTCTGACACTGTTTCCACTGTTTCCCCATCTATTTCCCATGAAGTGATGGGACCAGATGCCATGATCTTCGTTTTCTGAATGTTGAGCTTTAAGCCAACTTTTTCACTCTCCTCTTTCACTTTCATCAAGAGGCTTTTGAGTTCCTCTTCACTTTATGCCATAAGGGTGGTGTCATCTGCATATCTGAGGTTATTGATATTTCTCCCGGCAATCTTGATTCCAGCTTGTGTTTCTTCCAGTCCAACATTTCTCTTGATGTACTCTGCATATAAGTTAAATAAGCAGGGTGACAATATACAGCCTTGATGTACTCCTTTTCCTATTTGGAACCAGTCTGTTCCATGTCCAGTTCTAACTGTTGCTTCCTGACCTGCATACAGGTTTCTCAAGAGGCAGGTCAGGTGGTCTGGTATTCCCATCACTTTCAGAATTTTCCACAGTTTATTGTGATCCACACAGTCAAAGGCTTTGGCATAGTCAATAAAGCAGAAGTAGATGTTTTTCTGGAACTCTCTTCCTTTTTCCATGATCCAGCGGATGTTGGCAATTTGATCTCTGGTTCCTCTGCCTTTTCTAAAACCAGTTGAACATCCCTTAAACTGCCTTTTAAAGAAACAAAATCATATGCTTTCTCCAGAGGTATTAAACCACTTTTAAGTGATACAATTATTTCTGCCAAAAGTACTCACCAACTCTTTCCTTGCAACATGTATCTAAACATGTGTTTCATATAAAAGTTATGATTCTTTTTCAAATAAATAGTAATTATACGAAAGGACTTCTGGATAGGCAATTAACAAAAGAAAATAAGAAAATTATATAAACTCTTCTATGTCTAGAGATTAATGATGTCCAATTACCTCGGGCCAAACTATTTAATTACAATTATTAAAGATAACTACTAACAGTACCTCTTGATCTGGAGGCAGTATGTAGTAAACACATCTTTTTATCCCCCACTTCTATGATAAACAAAAGACTGAGGTTTGGTATCCTGGGCATACAGATGTCTTGGCCAGATGGAGCAACTGGCCTAGACATTCAGAAGCTTTTTAGGTAAGAAGGGACTAAGATTCCAAAATTCTTCCAAGATGCAAAATTAGGTCCTTTTCAAAATAATTAAGACACATGACCTCACTAAATTTTCACCAAAAAAAGTCTTACTGTCTTTAATGATTCCTAGATTGGACAATTAAATGTAATTGGCTTTCTTTTTTCCCATTTGTTTTCACTAAACTATAGTTGATTTACAATGTTGGGTTAGTTTAAGGTATAAAACTTAGTATGTACATGTATATGTATATGTGTGCCTACTAAGTCACTTCAGTCATGTCCAACACTTTGTGACCCCAGGGACTGTAGCGCTCCAGGCTCCTCTCTCTATGGGATTCTCCAGTCAAGAATACTGAAGTGGGCCCTTCACCAGGGATATATGTGTGTGTGTTTGTATATATATACACACACATGTATATGAAAAGAAAGTGAAAGAAAGTATTAGCCGCTCAGTCGTGTCTGACACTTTATGACCCCAGGACTGCAGCCTACCAGGCTCCTCTGTCCATGGCATTCTCCAGGCAAGAATACTAGAGTGGGTTGCCATTCTCTTCTCCAGGGGATCTTCCCAACCCAGGGATCAAAGTCAGGTCTCCTATATTACATGCAGATTATTTACCAAGTGAGCCATCAGGGAAGTCCCATATATGTGTGTATGTACATGTATATATACATAAATGTGCAAGTATACTTATATATGTATGTATATTTACTTTTTCAGATTCTTTTCCATTATAGGTTATTACAAGATATTATAGTTCCCTGTGCTACAGAGTAAATCCTTATTGCTTTATAACTGCTTTCTTAACAATAATATAAATCTTTATAAAATGCAGTATTTTTTGAAACAATAGGCATATAACCTCTTAAATGTGTTAGTTCTCTTGTTCTTTCTGAAATAAGATCAGATATACTCTGACATATATATTTTATGCGTGTACATAGATAATGATGGAGAAAGTGTACCTACTATGTTAACATAGACATATGCTTTCTCTATAAACAAAAAACTCTAAAAGGAACATTTAACTTTTAAATAGATAAAATATGAAAGGAAATATCCAAATTGTTGAGGTTCTATGAAAATGGCTCAGTAGAATTTTATCTGCTTCAATAATTTTCTTCACATTTTCTTGTGTTCCTTTGTGGTTCCCAGTTGAAACTCTTCAAGAGATCAAGATCAGTGATTTCAGAGGCTAATTAGTTGTTTCAGTTTTAAATATCAAGCATTTGGGACATTTTTTTCTCCCAACTTAAATCTTTAACTCCCATCAAGTCTTCTAAATGGAGAAAACAGATCGTTTCTTTCAAGTCAGTGCAGATTTGAATAAATTTTTCAAAGACTGAGATTGACACTATACCTTTTTGACAGGTAAGACTCCTACAAACCTAGAATTAGATATGCAGACATATCTAATTAGATTAATTAGAATTAGATTAAATTACAGACATCTCAGTCAAGATCGATATTTTACTTCAGCTTCTAATCAAAATGGAGAAGAAAATGGCAACCCACTCCAATATTCTTACCTGGAAAATCCCATGGACAGAGGAGCCTGGTGAGATATTGTCCATGGGGATACAAAAAGTCAGACACAACTGAGCAACTGAACAAAAATCAAAATAGAGTCAGCTACATTGTTCACCTGAAACTATCAAAAACTGTTAACTGGTGATACCCCAATAAAAAACAAAAAGCATTGAAAAAATTTGCAATGCACATTATAAAAAAGAATCAGTTAAGTAAACAAGTTTCTTTTTCTCCTTATTTTCATCTTGTTAAATACATATAATCTATTAGCTAACATTTGCCCTTAATTTTTTTTTTCTTTAAGGAATGTTCTTTCAGGCATTTATGACAGCTTCTTTTCTCCTTTCTCTTTGCTGATTTGGAATTTTAGAAAGAAAATTCAGCGAGTGGTATCCATTCGTTTTCTGAGTTTTGTAGACAAGTAATGCCAGAGATGATATATCATGACCGTCTTTACATTTCACAGGCAGAGATTTTTGTTTCATGGGTATGACTCCCATGGCCCTTATAGAAAGTACCGCCACAGTTTGTAACTAGTGCTTCAAACAGTTCCCAGAGCCAACATGGAAAATGAAACCATGAAATGCAAGGTGGAATTCTCATTTTCCTTACAGAGCATATCTTTTAAATACTCCCTATTCCCCAGTATTTCACATTGGAGAAGGGCTCTTTCTGACTTTTGGTATATTTTGCCTAAATAAGATTCTATTGAGAACAGTCATCTTTTTCCTCCCACATGCAAGAAATATGTACTATGCATACTTTAAATGCCATCTTGAAAAACTGTTCCCATTCTCAGAGGCCTGTGAGCAATAAATAGTTTTTTAAACAATAAATTATGTTATATTGTTTTTTTTTAATAGACAACTGAAACTGTAAAGTACACATGGCTTCGTTTAACCATCTTGGTGACCTGTAAAGCACTCCCAGGTGCCCTGGAGAGATAAGACAGTGACAGGAGTGTGTGTATCCAGCACACACTCATGACAACATGTCACTCGGCATAATAATAAAGGAAGAAAGCATTCCATTGGAACTAAGGTATGTATTCCTTTTTTGGTTATTTTTGTGGATGTAGAGATATCCATATTATTTTAAAATATGAACTCTGAGCTCTCCACTTCATTTTCAACACTTAATTAGGTGAATTCAAAGAAGGGATAAGTGGAAACACTTATGTATTCTTTTCACACATTTCCAGAAGCTTTATAGATGTTATAACTGTCTCATACATTTTCAAATTTCAGAGGAAACACAGTCAGCAAGGTTATGTTTTTGAAATAATGACTGGAGTGAAACTTGAAACAGAGGAAAAGAAAATGGCAGATACCTCATTTTGGAGCACTAACTGTTCAAAACCCTGGGTTTCAGAGTCTCATCATTAAGTCCATACACGGAAAGCTCTCATTCTGAATTCTAATCACAAGTAGCCTTTAGCAATATTGCAGGAAGGGTCTGTGCTGAATTTATCCTCCAGCGAAAGCTTACAGCTTTTCTAATATCAACACTGACCTCAATGAAAATGAGTATGAAACTCACAAGAGAAATATATCCAGTAATTTCTAATCAGTGAGGCTCTTGGTTGCCAGGTTGTTCATATTTTTCACCTGATTAGTTGCCAATTGCCACGTCATTTTCTTGGGTTTCAGTTACTGCCTCTGAAATATCTAGTAAATGCAACTCTTCCCTTCCCAGTGGAAACAAGTAAAGATGTTTTCTTTAGTCCCAATACATGTTACATACAGAAAGATGATCATCTGTTCTGTCTTCCTCCAGAACTCCATGAACCTGTCTGCTCCTCAGCTCCAGGACACTTCTCCACCTAATCACCTACCCCTGCTTCCTTCCATGCAGGGCATCCAGGGACTCTTCCTATGTTCCTCTCTTCTCTGCAGCTGAAACTACACAGGCTGACTCCAGGTAGACTCTCAAGCAAGTGGGATTTATTCTCTTCGGAGCTTCCTGACAGTGCTTATCATGTTATTATTATCGCTAGTGTTTTATAGGTTACAAATATGGTTAAATGAGGCCATGGGTTCATTTGGGGGGGGGGCAAAAAATAACATAACTTACTGTTTAAACATTTTTCTAATGCCCATAGATCTGTGATGATTAAAGGAATGCACTCAGCGTAGTGCCTGGAATATAATAAGCACTCTCTAGAGGTGACCTATATTATTATGACTATAATTGATATTATTATTCCCACAATAAGCAGTTAAACCCTTTACCTTTAAATGGCTTTACTGCGATGTGAAAATAAGAAAATATGACAAATACAGGGCAACTGTAAATATTTGAGAATCTCACAAAGCCTTTATTTACTAGCCTGAGTTCATTCTCCCTTATGTATTTATTTGTAAAGGTGGGGTTCACCAAAATACCCCACAGGAGAAGGATATCCCAAGGACCTATAATAAAAGCAAAATCATAGGTTCTCTCTGGCGTAGGAGGACCTCCAGGCTCACTGATTTCCATTTTCCTGGGACTCTATTTGGCTTATTATATCTGTCCCTTATTTTATTTAAGCTTCACGGCAGTCCTGTGAGTTAATTACTATGCCTGTTATCACATGAAGAAAGTCTCAGAGAAGTTACAGAAAGTTTCCAACTAGCTAAAGGCAGAGTACTCATTTAAATCCAGATCTCCTGGATCCTAAAGCCCCATCATAGCACACTGCCTTTGGTTATCTCAACACAGATGGACGCTAAATACATATTTGTTTTTGGAAAAAATGTTAAAACGTTGCTGGAATATTTTGACAAAAATACATCACTAAATAAAAATAATAAGTTAGTATTTATTGGTATGTTCTTCTTAGCAGCAGCAGCAAACACAATAACTTTGTGATAGGTACTATCATTCTCCTCTTTTTCAAATGAGGAAACTGAAAGAGAAAGACTGTGTAACTTAGGTAACATCCCCTGGCTGGGATATGGGTCATGGTCCCAGGGCCTGAGTCTTTACTGCACAGTTCTGCTTGTGCTGGATACTTTGATTTTGCCCCTCCAGATCAATTCTCGGCCCTTCTCCATTAGGCTCTGCATCCAGGGATGCTAACCTTTAAGAACTGCTTCACTAGGGGCTCCACGGTCTCCCAGCTTCCAGTAAGACTGGGTGAAATGAAAAGCATGAAGAAGGATTCTTCAGGCTTTATCCTCCACGGCTGCAGTTTGCCTGTCAGAGGATCTCAACTTTGATCTCCCTGGGCGCTGGTCCAAGCTCTCTCCTTTATTGTTGCTGGACTCTCAATGCTTCACCATTGCCTGTTGGCTGCGCTTAGCCCTGCCCACACCTTGGTAGTCTGTTATTCACTAAACTTTCTTTTGTCCCTGCTGAGTGAGCCATCTCTTTTCTGCTCAGATAATTACTGATATCCTGCTTCTTTAATCATTCTTAAAGTAAAAATTCTGGGATGACTTCCCTCTCTCCTCGCTGCTGTAACGAAGTTGATGGTAAACTCCCAGAGCACGTTGGCTTCAGCAGTGGCTGGGATAGTCTTGCCTACAAAGCAGAAGAACTTAGAACTGAGATTCCAAACACCTTGGACTTTTACCACCCTGCCACTTATTCAAAGAAAAGTAGACCGCATTTTCAGTGCCCTTCTAAAGTAGAGGGCAGTCAGTTTAGATCAGATGCCCAAGTCTATTGTGCTGGGTACTATTTGAGGAGAGTAAAAAATCTGGCTTAAAACTCAACATTCAAAAAACTAAGATCATGGCGTCTGGTCCCATCACTTCATGGCAAATAGATGGGGAAACAATAGAAACAGTGACAGACTTTATTTTCTTGGGCTCCAAAATCACCGTGGATGGTGACCGCAGCCGTTAAAGTAAAAGACACTTGCTCCTTGGAAGAAAAGCAATGACCAACCTAGGCAGCATATTAAAAAGCAGAGACATTACTTTACCAACAAACTTCTATATAGTCAAAGCTATGATTTTTCCAATTGTCATGTAAGGATGTGAAAGCTGGACCATAAAGAAGGCTGTGCACTGAAGAATTGAATCTTTTGAACTGGCTTTTGGATAAGATTCTTGAGAGTCCCTTGAAGTGCAAGGAGATCAAACCAGTCAATTCTAAAGAAAATCAGTCCTGAATGTTCATTGAAAGGACTGATGCTGAAGTTCCAATACTTTGGCCACCTGATGCAAAGAGCCTACTATTGGAAAAAGATCCTGATGCTGGGGAAGATTGAAGACAGGAGAAGGGGATGACAGAGGATGAGATGGTTGGATGGCATCACCGACTCAATGGCCATGAGTTTGAGCAAACGCTAGGAGTTGGTGATAGACAGGGAAGCCTGGCATGCTGCAGTCCCTGGGGTCACAAAGAGTTGGACACAACTGAGTGACTGAACGACAACAACTATTGAAATTTCCCTATTTGTTTAATCTCATGTGGCTCTATCCTATCTTCAATGAAGAAACTTCAAAGACCTTCCTTTCCCAGTGTTCAGTGGGCTGACTAGCATCAGGTAGCTCAACATGTGCTGAACAAATGAATCAGGATGGAATATCTGATGCGTCACTTTACTGTTGAAACTGCATCATCTGATAAAAACAAAAGAGGAAATCAGAACCAAGATTCACCACGGTTATGGGTGCAGTTACATGATAAAGAATGTATATGTCCCCTACGTTCCGACATTTACAGTCAGCAGTAGTTTAACCCTGAACAAGATGGTCTGCCTCCCTATGCCTCTTCCCCTCATCTGTGAAACAGAGGTGATGTTCATGGTCTCTTTTTTTCAAACTTACTTTTTACTGAAGGATAATTGCTTTATAGAATTTTGCTGTTTTCTGTCAAACCTCAATCTCAGTCAGCCATAGATATACACATATTTTCTTTTTTTTGAACCTCCCTCCCATCTCCTGCCCCATCCCACCCCTCTAGGTTGATACAGAGGCTCTGTTTCATGGTGTCTTTCTTATAGGCAGTAGTAAGGATTAAGTGAAATGAAACGAAGTAAAATAAAATTCAGCTCTTGCTTAGAGGCCATAGCAAGCACCCAATCATTCTGATCTGGTATCATTTTCTTAATCACACAGCATATTTTCTTACGCTTAGACCAAAGAAAGGAGTTACAGGAGTCTTTCTTGTCTGAAAGAAAATCAAGAGGAATATGTCTATGTCACACAGAGAAGCACAGGGCACCACTCCAGAAGAAAGCCCTGGGTATCAAAAGGGAATGTTGGAATTAAAACTTCCTACACTGACAACCTGCAAGTTATATGATAGGACAGTCATTAAGATATATTCTCATGGGACTTCTAAATATCATCATTGACCTCTTTCACAAACGTAAATTTCCTGACAATTATTTATTTAATAAAATTTATTTCTGCTATAACATTGTCAGCTAGCCAGCATTACTTAGGAGTGGGGAATAAAAGCAATCTACAAGTGTGGGATGTAGAGGGAGAGGGTTTGGGGTGGGGGGTTGGAAACGGAGATATTCGAGGACATCAGCTGGAAGAGGTGGAGGGAAAGGACTGGGAAACAGAACAAGCGAATTACCCACTGGATGATGGATCTTTGGGGTTAGGTTCTTGGACACAAGAATATAACATCTGTGGGTAACTCTGAGATTTCAAACTTGGACTTAAACCTAGGAAGCATTAATTGGATCACTGACAATCACCCAGTTTACAAAGAAATGAAAGACTCAGACTGTTCAGTTCCTTCACTGTCTTCAAAGGTGAATTAAGTACATCTTTGAGATGTGTCTTAACTTGTATTGCCAAAGAGTAATACCACACAATGATTTATATATCCCTGATGCTCAGCCAAATACTTCCTTTTCTTTGGTTTCTCTTTTATGTTAAATAAAGATGAAAGATACCTAGATCTTCTCCAAAAAAATGAACAGGAAGAAAGAAAAAAACTTCAAATAATCTCGAGAGAGTTGACACAAAATATAACCTGCTCATTTAGGAAACTGATGAAATGGGTTAGGAGGATAAAGCATAATACTCAACACATTCCTTTGGAAACAAAAGATGAAAAAAATCACTCTATTAAAATGAAAGGACTCAGTATGTGTATGACTTCACCACAGTTCTTATACCTATTAAGTGTGCAGACATCGTTATAGCATCTAAGTTCCTTAGAGTTTAGAATATTTACATAATAGGAGAATCTGGAACAATTAGAAAAGGGAAACAGTTAAATTACATGCAAAATTTTTGCAAATCCAATTTTAACACTGTCATTCTGCTTTTTGTTTAAAAAAAATCATTTACTTTGGTGGCTTTAAGGAATATATTGGCTTATGGGGCTCCAGAAACCCTTTCAGAATATCTCTTTTACACACATCAAAAAAAGAACCCTCTCTCCAGCCTCTTCCCAGACTGTCCCACTCAAACTTATTTCCCAGCAACAACAACGAACCATCTGGTTTCTAACAAACACAGTGGCACAATTTCCCTACTTTGAAAGCAAAATAACAACACTATAAGGATTAAAGCAATACTAGTTAACATTTATTGGGCACTTACCCTATATTGGAACTTGGGAGGAACATTTCATATGCATTATCTCATTTAATATGACAACTTCCTGAAATGTATAATTCTACTATCCCCATTTTACATTTACATATCCCCATTTATCCTTTCTTATACAAAGAAACTGGGACTTACAGAGACCATGTCACCAAAAATACAGAATTCTTATCAGTTAGGAAGACTTCCTTGATAGCTCAGTTGGTAAAGAATCTGCCTGCAACGCAGGAGACTCCAGTTCAATTCCTGGGTCAGGAAGATCCGCAGGAGAAGGAATAGGCTACCCACTCCAGCATTCTGGCCTGGATAATTCCATGGGCTATATAGTCCATGGAGTCACAAAGAGTTGGACATGACTGAATGACTTTCACTTTCACTTTTCACTTTTTTAAGTTAGGATGCGTTTATTAGTAAGGTACTGTAATGTTCAACTCTAATTGTCTTAAACAAAAAGATTACTTCCCTAATTCTTGGACTTAGAGATAGGATGGTCTGAATGTTGACTTAATCCAAAGGCTCTGGACTTCCTTAGCTCTTTAATCCCCCTCATATTTATTTCAACCCCGGACTTGTATGAAGATGCCTGCACCAAACTTGGGATTTACATCCATGCAGGACAATATCCAGAAAATATCTTTTCCAAGATACCCTTAGCTAAGTCTCTTTTGAGATTTAATGACCTTTCATGAACCAACTGAAAGGGGGATTGGAATTGCTATGGTTGACATAAACATTAAAGCCCATTTCTGTTGGCATCAAACTCTAGCTTATAAAAATGGGCAGTTTTAGTAATGCTTTTATCTAGTCCTCTTCTGCCTAGCTGAACTTAAAGATCAGAGTATCAACTGATAATCTAAGAGAAAAAGACTATTAACATAGCAGTGGGTTAAATTTCTGTGATATATCTACATCCATACAATTTTCTGTAATTTATACCAAAAATTTTAAACTGTTATTCCTATAAATTATTTGGTAATTTGGACCATAAAGAAGGCTGAGTGCAGAAGTATTGATGCTTTTGAACTGTGGCACTGGAGAAGACACCTGAGAGTCCTCTGGACTGCAAGATCAAATCCTAAAGGAAATCAACCCTGAACATTCATTGGAAGGACTGATGCTGAAGCTGAAGCTCCAATACTTTGGCCACCTGATGTGAAGAACTGACTCACTGGAAAGGACCCTGATGCTGGGAAAGACTGAAAGCACAAGGGGAAGAGGGCAACAGAGGATGAGATGGTTGGATGGCATCACCAACTCAAAGGACATGAGTTTGAGCAAACTCCAGGAGATAGTGAAGGACAGGGAAGACTGGTGTGCTGCAGTCCATGGGGTCACAAAGAGTTGGACTCAACTGAGTGACTGAACAACAGAATTCTTTCTTAGGACTACACATCACCCCATTTGCTTAATAAGAAAGTCTGTACCTCTGTAGGGCTTATAATCTTCATTTAAGACAACAGTTTTAGTGTATGAATATAAATTATCACACTAATGGGACAGACAAGGTTATAGTCTAGCTCTGGGACCCAATCCTAATAATGTCCTATGTTTGTCATCATTTAATCACTAAATCATGTCTGACTCTTTATGACCCCATCTTTTGTATTTTATAGCTCGCCAGACTCCTCTGTCCATGGGATTTCCCAAGAAGATTCTGGAGTGGGTTGCCATTTCCTTCCAAAGGATCTTCCGGACCCAGGGGTCGAACCTGTGTCTCCTATACTGGCAGGTGGATGTTTTACCACTGAGCCACAAGGGAAACCCAACAATAAAGTTCTAAGGTTCTCCCTAGAAGTTTCAGTTCAGTCGCTCATTCGTGTCCGACTCTTTGTGATCTCATGGACTGCAGACCCGCCAGGCCTCCCTGTCCATCATCAACTCCTGGAGTTACTCAAACTCATGTCCATTGAGTCGGTGATGCCATCCAACCATCTCATCCTCTGTCATCCCCTTCTCCTGCCTTCAAACTTTCCCAGCATCAGGGTCTTTTCCAATGAGTCAGTTCTTTGCATCAGATGGCCAAAGTATTGGAGTTTCAGCTTCAACATCAGTCCTTCCAATCAATATTCAGGACTGATTTCCTTTAGGATGGACTGGTTGGATCTCCTTGCTGTCCAAGGGACTCTCAAGAGTCTTCTCCAACACCACATTTCAAAAGTATCAATTCTTCGGTGCTGAGCTTTCTTTATACTCCAACTCACATCCATACATGACTACTGGAAAAATCATAGCCTTGACTAGACAGACCTTTGTTGGCAAAGGTCTAGAAGTTTATCCAATTTGTTTTGAGAATCTCCAAGTTATGCCTGCAGGTTCAGTCAGCTGCTCTTTCAAACGCACTAGGTGCCCGCTGACCGTGGCCATGACTCTTCTCACCTCTTCTCTTCTGCAGTATCTTCTGCTGGGAACCACCCTGTCCTCTGGGCATGGTATACTCTGTTGCCATCAACGCCCTAGCTGTCTGCACTGAATGCCACTACCACTCCCCCAAAAGCCTCATAACCCCCTAAGTGGGTGGTGTCCTCACTGATAAAAGAGAGAGTGATGCTCTTCTCCACTATGCCCTACTTCATGCTAATGATATTGACTGTACCCCAGAGTCTTACATAATCCCAGGTTAAAAACAACTCCAAATGTTGCCATTCCCATCATTAAGGTCAAGCACAAGGTCAAGGGACAAGAAACCTAGTTCCAGAGAGAGACACCTTGCACTCTTCTCCAACTTCAGGCTCCCAAACTCTCATGCAGATGTTTATTCAAATAACTGTTAAGGTCTCCCCTGTAGTTGTCAGACCTGCCCAGGCACTTCTGAATTGCTACAGTGGACACGGAGGGACACTTCCCTCATAGCGTCCCTCAAAGCTCAGGGACGCTTTCCTCATAGCTCAGTCAGTAAAGGAAACCCGGCTTCAATTCCTGGGTCAGGAAGATCCCCTGGAGAAGGAAATGGCAACCCACTCCAGTATTCTTGCCTGGACAATCCCATGACAGAAGAGCCTAGCAGGCTACAATCCATGGGGCTGCAGAGTCAGACATGACTTAGTACACCACTACAATGGACACAATACAGACTCAAGTCATAGTTTCCTCCAAAGGCTGTTTCTTACAAGAAAATTTGTTTACACTAAAGTAATATTCTTTGTTTGTATATCATATATTAATAAAAAATATTTTAACTAAATTATTTATTCTAGAAACTTGCAATGTGCCATTAGTTCCTGCATGATCTAATAGGAATTCTTTAGTTATAAGAGAACATAGTGAACCATTTCTTTTAAGACAAGGAAGTCTCATGAAATGAACAGAACTTGTTTATTGACTATATTCCCTGTGCTGTCCATTATATCCTTAAAAGTTATTTATTTTATGCTTATTAGTTTGTACCTTTTAAATCCCTTCGCCTATTTTGCCCTCTCCCCATCCATTCCCCTCCAGTAATCACAAATTTGTTCTCTGTGGGTCCGTTTCTGTTTTGTTACATCTGTCCGTTTATATTATTTTTTTTAGAGTCCACATATATGTAAAAATATATGGTATTTGTCTTTCTCTGTCTTATTTGACTAAGCATAATATGCTCCAGATATTTTATATATATCTGGAGCATATCTATATATAGATATAGATATAGAGCATATCTATAGCCAAATTTTTATAAACATATAAATTTATATATAATATATATTATATATATATGTAAAATCCTGTGTTACAAAGAAAAAGACCCATCTTTTTAGCTCATATCAGAAACTTAAGTGTTTACCACATATTAGATCACAAAAAAGAGGAAAATAACACACACACACATCCACATGTATGTGTGTATATATACATATATATGAGTATGTGTGTATATATCTGTGGATATATTTATTTATATACCTGTGGATATATTTATGTATGTGCGTTTATATAAACACACACAATACAGTTAATCATGCTGTTATTCTTCCATAGTTGAAAACTGTTCCTTAAGAAAAGTTTTAATACTAATTGCAATAATGACAAACAAAGAAATAAAATTTGTATAGATACCCTGACCACATCAAATCAAACATGAATTATGCAAATATAATATCTTATCTTTTTGCTGGCATGTTCCTAGAAACTTACCTGGGAGCCAAATAAGTAAACAAAATTTTATCATCACAGGTAGGGTCAAAGCAAGGTAACAGAAAGAGAGACTCATGACAATTATACATATCTTAAACACAATTTTAGAAACTACAAAGATTTTCTTAATATATACATTATAGACTATCATAAAAATTTTTAGATAAGTATATAGTTATTGGGCAATAGTTTCTATTTTTTATTTTAGAGATCAAACTCCATTAGAAAAACTAACTTCCTATATTCTAGCTTAGTGAACAAATGTAAAATGAGTGAAGGAAGAGACAAATCAAGCCTCATTTTACCAGTTATCCAAAAGCTTTACATGAGAAATACAAACTAACCTTACTAAACAATAAAAACTACAAAAATTTTCAAGTTCCACTAAATGAATTTTAAATAAATGTATCCTCAAATCTAAATAATTTATCAGTATAGCATAACACTGTCTAGAAATTAATACCAGATAAACCTATGCTTCTGCACATCAGTTTAATGCCTTTATAAACATGTGGCCCAGGGGGAAAAACCTTTTTGCTTGAGTTGTTCTTGAAATCAAATCTGATACAATTAGGTTTGCCCAACTGATGTTGATAAGGTAGTGAATAATAAAGTAGACCCACTTATTAAACTGACCTCATTCACTTGTTTTTTGTCGAGATGGAACACTTGACCAGAACTTGTAGAGGCAATTTCTTCATAGACTCTGTATCCAATATGGCTTCTGTCATCACAATCTCCAGTAAGCACAAATACCACCTACAGTTAAAAAAAAAAAAAAAAAAGAAGATAATTTAAAGGATTTGGGGAAATCACCATATGGTTATCGAGCACTTACTGTATATTAACATACTGCCAGGCAAGTGGGGGGTGGGGGTGGGGGGTGTGTGTGTGTGTATCTTCCTGATTCACACAATTTACAGGCAATCTTGAAGTTAACCTTACAAAACAGGTAAAGTTTACTTTGTCATCTTTGAATCAAACCTTGGAAATCTGACTGGCTTTGGCCACAGTTCAGTTCAGTTCAGTAGCTCAGTCGTGTCCGACTCTTTGCAACCCTATGAATCGCAGCACGCCAGGCCTCCCTGTCCAACACCAACTCCCGGAGTTCACCTAAACTCATGTGCATCGAGTCAGTGATCCCATCCAGCCATCTCATCCTCTGTCGTTCCCTTCTCCTCCTGCCCCCAATCCCTCCCAGCATCAGGGTGTTTTCCAATGAGTCAACTCTTCACATGAGGTGGCCAAAGTATTGGAGTTTCAGCCTCAGCATCAGTACTTCCAATGAACACCCAGGACTGGTCTCCTTTAGGATGGACTGGTTGGATCTCCTCGCAGTTTTGGCCATAAGAACAAGGCAAAATGCACATTCTACTGCTTCCAAACTGACACTCAAGCTGCTGCTGCTGCTAAGTCACTTCAGTCGTGTCCGACTCTGTGCAGCTCCATAGACGGAAGCCCACCAGGCTCCCCTATCCTGGGGATTCTCCAGGCAAGAACAATGGAGTGGGTTGCCATTTAGTCCTTCAATGCATGAAAATGAAAAGTGAAAGTGAAGTCACTCAGTCATGTCCGACTCGTAGCGACCCCATGGACTGCAGCCCACCAGGCTCCTCCATCCATGGGATTTTCTAGGCAAGAGTACTGGAGTCAGGTGCCATTGCCTTGTGTATTTCCATTTGATCTCTTAGTGTTTCTGCCTTTGTCATGACAAGATAATACCTAAACTAGATTACTGGTCTCAGAAAGAGGTGGAGAAACTTGCAAGGAAGAGCCAAGTCACCCAGAGCTCAGCTGAGATAAGCCAAAACCAAACTATGCTTAGATACACAAGTGAGCAAGCAGAGCCTAGGGCAACTGAGCCCGACAAACATGTGAGAAATACATGACTATTGTTTTAAGTCACTGAGAGTTAGAATAGCTTCTTACTCAGCAATAGCTAACTGATGCAATGAGTAATTGACTCAGACAAGATTTCACATGGGAGGTGACAATGGAAATATAGGCTTTTCTGTTAGGGCTGTGCTTTTGTCAGTTATGTGGATAAGACAATAACAAATATCTTAATTAAACCCTAATCATTTCTTTTCCATATTGTGAAACAATGCATTTATAGTCTATGTGCAAATATCACATATCTATCTACATTAAATCACACATACATACATATTGGAGCCCTTATATATGGATCCATAATTGTAGTTATTGATATTTGCCACACATGGGATAGTGAGAGGGGAGGCAATCTCTTACATGCTGTATTTCATACAGCTGCGTTCAGATGGAAAATTGGGGGGTTGGGGGGTTGACTCCTACTCACCTGTGACTGTTTCTGTTGGATAAGCTGCAGCACCTCATGAGTGAGTCGATAATCCTTGGATCGCGCATCAGTGAAAACATAGATGAAAGACCCAGGAAGGGAAATTTCCAAGGCAATTTTTATAGCTCCGATACTCATTTCTGGACAGTCGCCACCACCCTGTTGAGAAACAGTGAGAAAAATCCTATTATTTCACTGGCATAAAAGAGATAGTTATGACAAACTGCCTTAGAAGC